>NC_056660.1:60907500-61210000 GCF_018350195.1 Panthera tigris
AAGATTAAGTGGTATTTTGGTTTAATTTTTTAATATAGTACAATTCCATAATAGACTTGCTATTAGTAAACCAAACTTGTATGCACAGCTTAAAATTCATCTGTCATTATGTACCATATTATTTAATAGTCCTGTACAATTTGGCAATATTATCTTAAAGATTGTTTCACCCATTTTCTTGTGTTGGTTGGAACTCTACTTCTCCTTTCTTGTGGAGTCCTTGTCTAGGATGCCATGGTACAGACAGCAACCCCCAAGGAGACAACAAAATGTTTAGCATGAGGCTCAAACATTGGGCAAAGACCTCTGGCAAAATCATGGAAAATATATGGCAGCATCCGATGAATTTGAAAGCTGCAGTGCACTGAAAGCAACCATAGCAGCAGTAACAGCAACTAATTTTTCTATAATAACAGCAGCAATAATAATAATAATAATAATAATAATAAATACAATAATAACACCAAATAATTTTACTCATTTCTGAATGATTAACCCAGTCCCTTACACTAATTCACTGAGAAGACATGTGTCTATTTACAAGTGCAAATTAAAGATTTTAAAACCTGTTAAGGGGGGACAATTTCAGCATCAGATCTTTGTAACATCTTCCCCCTCTCCAATTTTATTGAGAAATAACTGATCTATATCACCATATACGTTTAAGGTATACAGCATGACAACTTGATTTACATATATTGTGAAGTGATTACCACAATAGGTGCAGCTAACATACATCTTCTCATATAGGTATAATAAAAAGGAAAGAAAGTTCTCCTTATTAAGAGAACTCTTAATACTCTCTTAAGAACTTTCCTGTACTGTGGTGTTAGCGATAAACCTCATATTGTGCATTATATTCTTAGTACTTCTTATTTAAACTTATAACTGGAAGTTTGTATCTTTGGGCCACGTTCCTCCATCCCCCTCCATTCCTCCACCACTATCTACCTCTGGTAACCACAAGTCTGATCTTTTTTCTGTGAATCTGGGTTGGCTTGTTTGTTTGTCTGTTTGTTTTAGATTCCACAAATAGGTGAGATCATATAGTAGTTGTCTTTCTCTTTTTTACTCATTTCACTTAATATAATGCCTTTACAAGTTCATTCATGTTGTCATTAATGGTAGGATTTCCTCATTTTTAAAAAAATGTTTATTTATTTATTTTGAGAGAGAGAAAGAGAATGAGCAGGGAGGGGCAGAGAGAGAGGGAGACAGAGAGAATCCCAACCCAAACAAGCTTCCCACAGTCAGTGAGGAGCCTGATGCAGAGCTCAAACTCACAAACCATGAGATCATGACCTGAGCCGAAACCAAGAGTGGGATGCTTAACTGACTGAACCACCCAGGTTCCCCAGATTTCCTCATTTTTAATGACTAAATCTTTTTAAGGTGTTTTGGTCTTTCAGTTAAGGAGTTTTCTTAAGGCAGTAAAGTGTGACAAATGAAAGTTTACCTCATTTTTTTTTTACCATTTCTAAGGGCTTATTGTCCTTCATTTCCTAATATCCACTGTTGAAAACCATTGTTTCATATATTTTGTCCAATTCTGGGGCCTGGTGTTGTTTCATATGGGATAGTAATTCTGATTTCCCTTATTCTGTCTTGAAAGATATGAGGAAGATAGTTAAATGGATACTTTAAGTAAAACTTCCAGGAAGAAGAACTAGGTTTTGGAGGAGTTACAAGGAAGCCAGTGAGGCTGGAATAGAGTGAAAAAAATCTTATATTTTTTGAACAATTACTTCTGGGAAAGAAACATGTTTTTATTTAGTTCAAGTCCTAAACCAATTTTATTGAGGTAAATTTTCTTTTTTTTTGAAGTAAACTTGTAAATTACAGATCTTCCTTTACTTACAGAGGGATTGCATTCCAGTGAATTCACTGTTAGTGGAAAATATCATAAATTTAAAATGCATTAAATATACCTAACTTACCAAACATCACAGCTATCCTAGCCTTCCCTAGATGTGCTCAGAACACTTACAGTAGCCTATAGATGGGCAAGATCATCTAACACCAAGCTTATTTCATTATAAAGTGTTGAATAGCTCATGTAATTTGTTGAATACTGTACTGAAAGTGAAAAAGCAGAATCACTGAATGGGTGTAAAATGGTTGTCAGTGTATAGATTGTTGACCCTTGTGATCACATGGCTGTCTGGGAGCTACAGCTTGCTGCCACTGCCCAGCCTTATGAGAGATGTGATATTGTCTCATATATCACTAACCCCAGGAAAAAAATCCAAGTTGAAAATTTGAAGCAGGGTATTTACTAAATGCACATTGCTTTCCCACCATTGTAGAGTAGAAAATCATAAGTCAAAGCATCATAAATTGGGGACAGTCTGAAATTACTTTCAATAGTGATGTATAACTCATATCCATTATAGCATGACAAAACAGAACACAGGACTCTATATCTACAATTATGTCTTGGGAAACAAAAATTTTGAGTTTGTTAGATAAAAAGTCCTAAGAATTATCCTTTCCTTGAGCTTGAGCAATGAGATTTTCTTCTAGCAAATATTTCATTCTCAAGTTTATGAAACTGTCATAGTGACACAGGGTCTGGTGCCCGCAGACCCACACTTTTCAGACTCCAGCAGTTCCCTCCGGAGTTTCTCTGCTTTAGGAAAACATTGCTCAGTTCCTTTTATCCATGGTGCTTTCCTGAATGTCAAAATGCCATTTTAAAAGGATTCAACTTGGAGGGGCCAAAGTGGCGAAGTAGGGGGATCCATACTTCTTGCATCTCTCAAACAAAGAAGTGCAGAAGCCAAAGGACTTTGAACACCAGAGCCTGGGAGGAAAAGAGACTGAATCTACTAGGAGAAAATGTGAAAGCTGGAAAAAAGATAGGGCTACTCCAAGGAACAAATCAAAGAACACCTGGTGGAGGGTCCAAAATTACACTACAAGTAGGATAATAAAATAATCAAAGTCACAACAGCAGAGAGCAAGTAACAATATCCGAAAAAAACACCTCCTGAAGGGCCAGGCTGTGGACAGTGTATGACCCTCCTTTAATATAGCAGGGCTCACAGGTGCAGAGCACACAACAAGCTTTTAAAATGCATAAGGGACAGAAACTAGCCAAAATGATGAAACAGAAGAATTCTCCTCAAAAGAAATTACAGGAAGTAGAGACAGCTAACAAATTGATCAAAACCAATTTAAGCAATATAACGGAACATGAATTCAGAATAATAGTCATAAAATTAATTGCTGGGCTTGAAAAAAGCATAGAGGAGAGCAGAGAATCTATTGCTACAGAGATCAAGGGACTAAAAAATAGTCATGATGAATTAAAAATGCTATAAATGAAGTGCAAAATAAAATGGAGGTGGCCACAGCACAGATTGAAGAGGCAGAGGGGAGAATAGGTGAATTAGAAGATAAAATTATGGAAATAGAGGAAGCTGAGAAAAAGAGAGATACAAAAATCCAGGAGTATGAGGGGAGAATTAGAGAGCTGAGTGATGCAATCAGACAGAACAATATCCGTATCATAGGAATTCCAGAAGAAGAAGAAGAGAGAGAGAAAGGGGCTGAAGGTGTACTTGAACATATAATAGCTGAGAACTTCCCTGATCTGAGGAAGGAAACAGGCATTGAAATCCAAGAAGCACAGAGAACTCCCTTCAGACGTAACTTGAATCGATCTTCTGCATGACATATCATAGTGAAACTGGCAAAATACAAGGATGAAGAAAGAATTCTGAAAGCAGCTAGGGATAAATGGGCCTTAACATACAAAGGTAGACACAAAAGGATAGTAACAAACCTATCTACTGAAACTTGGCAGGCCACAAAGGAAAATCTTCAATGTGATGAAGAGGAAAAATATGCAACCAAGAATCCTTTACCCGGCAAGTTTATCATTCAGAATAGAAGGAGAGATAAAGGTTTTCCCAATCAAACAAAAACTGAAGGAATTCATCACCACTAAACCAGCCCTACAAGAGATCCTAAGGGGGACTCTGTGAGTGAAATGGTGCAAGGACCACAAAGTACCAGAGATGCCACTACAAGCATGAAACCTACAGATATAACAATAACTCTAAACCCCTATCTTTCAATAATAACACTAAATGTAAACGGACTAAATGCTGCAACAAAAAGACATAGGGTATCAGAATGGATAAAAAAACAAGACCCATCTATTTGCTGTCTACAAGAGACTCATTTTAGACCTGAGGACACCTTGAGATTGAAAGTGAGGGGATGGAGAACTATCTATCATACTACTGGAAGTCAAAAGAAAGCTGGAGTAGCCATACTTATATCAGACAAACTAGACTTTAAATTAAAGGCTGTAACAAGAGATGAAGAAGGGTATTATATGATAATTACAGAGTTTATCAGGAAGAGCTAACAATTATAACTTTCTATGCACTGATTCGCAAGCACCCAAATATGTAAAACAATTAATCACAAACATAAGCAACCTTATTGATAAGAATGTGGTAATTGCAGGAAACTTTAATACTCCACTTACCACAATGGATAGACCATCTAGACAGAGAATCAATAAAGAAACAAGGGCCCTGAATGATACATTGGATCAGATGGACTTGACAGATATATTTAGAACTCTGCATCCCAAAGCAACAGAATATACTTTATTCTCGAGTGCACATGGAACATTCTCCAAGGTAGATCACATACGGGGTCACAAAACAGCTATTCAGAAGTATAAAAGAATTGAGATCATACCATGCACACTTTCAGACCACAATGCTATGAAACTTGAAATCAACCACAGGAAAAAGTCTAGAAAACCTCCAAAAGCATGGAGGTTAAAGAGCATCCTACTAAAGAATGAATGGGTCAACCAGGCAATTAGAGAAGAAATTAAAAAATATATGGAAGCAAATGAAAATGAAAATACAACTATCCAAACGCTTTGGGATGCAGCAAAGGCAGTCCTGAGGGGAAAATACATTGCAATCCAGGCCTATCTCAAGAAACAAGAAAAATCCCAAATACAAAATCTAACAGCACACCTAAAGGAAATGGAAGCAGAACAGCAAAGGCAGCCTAAACCCAGCAGAAGAAGAGAAATAATAAAGATCAGAGCAGAAATACACAATATAGAAGAATCTAAAAAACTGTAGAGCAGATCAATGAAACCAAGAGTTGGTTTTTTGAAAAATTAAATAAAATTGATAAACCTTTAGCCAGGCTTCTCAAAAAGAAAAGGGAGAGGACCCCAATAGATAAAATCATGAATGAAAATGGAATTATTACAACCAATCCCTCAGAAATGCAAGCAATTATCAGGGAATACTATGAAAAATTATATGTCAACAAACTGGACAACCTGGAAGAAATGGACAAATTCCTAAGCACCCACGCACTTCCACAACTCAAACGGGAAGAATTAGAAAATTTGAACAGACCCGTAACCAGTGACAAAATTGAATCAGTTATCAAAAATCTCCCAACAAGAATCCAGGACCAGATGGCTTCCCTGGGGAATTCTACCAGACATGTAAAGGAGAGATAATAACTATCCTTCTCAAGTTGTCCCAAAAAAATAGAAAGGGAAGGACAACTTCCAGACTCATTCTATGAAGCCAGCATTACTTTGATTCCTAAACCAGAGACCCAGCAAAAAAAAGAGAACTACAGGCCAAAATCCCTGATTAATATGGATGCAAAAATTCTCAACAAGATACTAGCAAATCGAATTCAACAGCATATAAAAAGCATTATTCACCATGATCAAGTGGGATTCATTCCTGGGCTGCAGGGCTGGTTCAATATTTGCAAATCAATCAATGTGATACATCACATTAATAAAAGAAAAGAACCATAGGATCAGTGCAGAAAAAGCATTTGACAAAATTCAGCATCCTTTCTTCAACAAAAACCCTCAAGAAAGTTGGGATAGACAGAACATACTTAAACATCATAAAAGCCATTTATGAAAAGCCCACAGCTAACATCATCCTCAATGGGGAAAAACTGAGAGCTTTCCCCCCTGAGATCAGGAACACGACAGGGATGTCCACTCTCACCACTGTTGTTTAACAGTGTTGGAAGTTCTAGCAGCAGCAATCAGACAACAAAAGGAAATCAAAGGCATCAAAATTAGCAAAGATGAAGTCAAGCTTTCACTTTTTGCAGATGACATGATACTATACATGGAAAACCCAACAGACTCCACCAAAAGTCTGCTAGAACTGACATATGAATTCAGCAAAGTTGCAGGATACAAAATTAATGTACAGAAATCAGTTGCATTTTTATACACCAATAATGAAGCAACAGAAAGACAAATAAAGAAACTGATCCCATTCACAATTGCACCATTAATTACCATAAATGCTTGGGAATAAATACCGTAAAATATCTAGGAATAAAATACCATAAGTGCCATAAAATACCTAGGAATAAACTTAACCAAAGATGTAAAAGATCTGTATGCTGAAGACTATAGAAAACTTACGAAGGAAATTAAAGAAGATACAAAGAAATGGAAAAACATTACATGCTCATGGATTGGAAGAATAAATATTGTTAAATGTCAATACTACCCAAAGCAATCTACACATTCAACACAATCCCAATCAAAATTGCACCAGCATTCTTCTCAAAGCTAGAACAAACAATCCTAAAATTTGCATGGAACCACAAAAGACCCTGAATAGCCAAAGTAATATTGAAGAAGAAAACCAAAGTGGGAGCCATCACAATCCCAGACTTTAGCCTCTACTACAAAGCTGTAATCATTAAGACAGTATGGTATTGCACAAAAACAGCCACATAGACCAATGGAATAGAATAGAGACTCCAGATTTGGACCCACAAATGTACGGCCAACCAATCTTTGACAAAGCAGGAAAGAATATCCAATGTATAAAAGACAGTCTCTTTAACAAATGGTGCTGGGAGAACTGGACAGCAACATGCAGAAGAATGAAACTATATCCCTTTTTTTAACCATTCAGAAAAATAAACTAAAAATGGATGAAGGACCTGAATGTGAGACAGGAAACCATCAAAACCCTAGAGGAGAAAGCAGGAAAAACCTCTCTAACCTTAGCTGCAGCAATTTCTTACTCAACACATCTCCAAAGGCAAGGGAATTAAAAGCAAAAATGAACTATTGAGACCTCATGAAGATAAAAAGCTTCTGCGCTGCAAAGGAAACAATCAACAAAAGTAAAAGGCAACTGGCAGAATGGGAAAAGATATTTGAAAATGACATAATGACATATTGGATAAAGGGCTCATATCCAAAATCTATAAAGAACTCACCAAACTCCACACCCGAAAAACAAATAATCCAGTGAAGAAATGGGCAGAATACATGAATAGACACTTTTCTAAAGAAGACATCCATATGGCCAACAGGCACATCACAAGATGCTCAATGTCACTTCTCATCAGGGAAATACAAATCAAAGCCACACTGAGATACCTCCTCATACCAGTCAGAGTGGCTAAAATTAACAAATTGGGAGACTATAGATGCTGGAGAGAATGCGGAGAAACTGGAACCCTCTTGCACTGTTGGTGGGAATGCAAATTGGTGCAGCCACTCTGGAAAACAGTGTGGAGGTTCCTCAGAAAATTAAAAATAGATCTACCCTATGACCCAGCAATAGCACTGCTAGGAATTTACCCAAGGGGTACAGGAGTGCTGATGCATAGGGGCACTTGTACCCCAATGTTTATAGCAGCACTTTCAACAATATCCAGATTATGGAAAGAGCCTAAATGTTCATCAACTGATGAATGGATAAAGAAGATGTGGTTAATATATACAATGAAATACTACTTGGCAATGAGAAAGAATGAAATCTGGCCATTTGTAGCAACATGGATGGAACTGGAGAGTGTTATGTTAAGTGAAATAAGTCATACAGAGAAAGACAGATATCGTATGTTTTCACTCATATGTGGATCCTGAGAAACTTAATAGAAGACCAGGGGGGAGGGGAAGGGGGAAAAAAAAGTTACAGAGAGGAAAGGAGGCAAACCCTAAGAGACTCTTAAATACTGAGAATAAACTGAGGGTTGATGGGGGTGGGGGAGAGGGGAAAGTGGGTGATGGACATTGAGGAGGGAACCTGTTGGGATGAGCACTGGGTATTGTATGGAAACCAATTTGACAATAAATTATATATATATATATATATATATATATATATATATATATATATATATACACACACACACACACACACACACACACACATACATAATACATACATATATACATACATATATATGTATATATATATATATATGAAAGAAACTGTCATAACTGGAAACCCTAATTAATATATTGGAATTTCAACACACCTCAATTCGTTTAAATTAAGTGTTAAAAGCATATGTATTTGGGTAAGCAGCTATTAAAATGGAGGCGACAGTGCACAGATAGAATATTAAGGAACTGAGTTATATCTAATATATACCCAAAGGTCTGATTCATAAATATATCATCTCTTGTAAATTTCATCAAATGTGTGCTAAAAGTGAATGGTGTGTTCAGGCTTTGACAGAGGTTCCCATCCTTATTTATAAATTAGATTCTTACTTATTAATCCCCCAAAAGGATTTTCACAATTAAAAGAATCATTGCAACCAATTCTAAACTGTGAGAGATTTAGATATTGTTATTATTTTTTGGCTAATATTTATTCTGATAAATGTTTCATAGCATAATTAGTCTGGATGAGATTTATATTAACTATAAAGGAAAGCAAAGTGAAGAAGCTGCATACAAAAACAAGAAAATGACCTTTATCCCAATACGTCAACCCCAAGCTCAACTCAGAAATTGTAATGTTTGCTTCTGAAAAATCCTAAAATTTAATTTTTCATATTTCTTCTACTTTTGATAAATGAGACTCATTGTTGTTAAACCTATTACAATGCAGTAAAAATACCTGCTGTTTTTGTTCTTGGAAGCAGGTTATTCTGATAGGTAAAAAGTTTGATTCGCATAATAAAATTTATTCAAAATATATATCGAGATATAAGACTACATATGTATTAACAAATGTGCAATTAAAGGTTAATATATTGGAATAAGTTGCTGTAATATTGCATCATGTATCCATTCTAGAATTGTTGAAAGTAAGTATATTTCAAAAATTAACACAAGGTAGCTTTAAAAGACAAGAGCATATTAAAAATATAAATCACCAAAAATTTGCACTGAGGCATATCATGTTCAAACTGCAGAAAATCAAATGCAAAGAGAAAGCCTTGGAAGTGGTCAGAAAAGTAAAAAATAAAAATAAACAATAAAAAAAAAAATCTTCCCTGTAGAAGAAAAGGATAAGAATTAAAGCAGACTTCTCATCAGAAACAATGTAAGAAGAGTGGAGTGAAGTGTTTAATGTGTTGAAAGAAAAAGCACCAAATTAGAATTCAATGACCAGTGAAATTATTCCTCCAAAGTGAAGGAGAAATAAAGATTTTTCTTAGAAAATAACTAAGGGAATTCATTATCAGCAGATTTGACCTGGACAAATGTTGAAAGTAGTTAGTTCTTCAGTGAGAAGGCACGTGATAAAGGCCAGTAACTCAGCTGTATATAAAGAAAGGGACAGCATAGGAAAAAGAATAAATCTATTATTTATCGCATTCTTAATTTATCTCAAAGATGTAGATGCTAGATAGAAAGATTATTTTAAGAAATACAATACAATACAGAAAGAGAAAATTGGGGATGTAGCATGCTTCAAAAATAGTTCCTTAATACCTAATACATTCCAGTTTTAGATCACAGAAATGAAAAAGACAGTTTTTGAAGAATCCATAGTTTAATAGGCACTAAAGGAAGTGATTACTGACTGATCATAGGAATAAAAGGAAAAATAAATGACATTCATTAATTTGCCGGAATAGACAAGAAGGGCGCAAACAAGAAGTTTGCTGTGTAACTAGCATTCAGTTGAGCATCTTGTAAATATTTTCCGTTTTTATCTTTGGGATACCCCTAATAGTTAGACCTTGTAAATTCTTCATTTTTAGTGGAAGAATCTGTGTTTCAAAATGATCAATTTAATTGCCTAGTTTTTTAAGTTCAAAAAGCTGAAATTTGTTAATGGCCTTAGAACTTACATATGTTTATCTTAAAACTTCCTGTTCTGGAGACTTTGTGAATAATATTGCTAATGAACTGGATTAAGCAAGTCAAATGAAAGTGATAATTTGATGGAGAAGAACATGAGTTGGAATTTTTATATTCTAAATCCAGTGATTTATCTTCTTTCTATAGATTTGATTTTACTTATTGTGTCATGAAATATATTTAGCGAAAAGAAGATATATTGATGTTAAAAGTGTAACTTTCTACCTATGGATATCAAGAAAATATAACACATTTTGTTTATTGTTTTCATTTAGATCATATTTATTTTAAATGGGTTCTAAAGTAGATGAGTTCTTTAATCTCTCTTCAATATATGTTAAAAACTACTACTCTAACTCTTAGTACATTGTGTTTATTTTAAAAGACCAAAGCCTGTAAGATTGTGTATATTTTTTTAGAGTACATATATTCTGGTTCAATATGATACCCAATTAAAATACCATTCACTTGAAAACATAAATTTCCATATTCTTGCAAGACATTTTATAATACTTTCAAATAATTCATTGTGGCACAAAGTAAGAATTCATATTTCCTTTCAGGGTCCAAGACCACAGCATGTGGCCAAGCTGACTGTGCAATGCATTATTTCAGGGTCTGCTAGTCATATAGACCATGCTTTGCAAGACTCAGCTTGAAATTATGCGATGCACCAGCCCTTCTTTTACTCCAAATCTAAGTGGGAAATCATGCATGATTATTAAATGCTTCAGATGCCTTATGTTTATGTAATTAAATGGTAGAAAACAACAGTAGCTGACTATGAGATGTGAATTTCCTGAAAAACTTACCGTATGTTTTTTCCTATTTATTGTTTCATACATTTTGACATATAACTTCAGAAAGAGAAGCTCATTCATCAAAATTGATGTATTCTATAGTTATATTCTCCCAAGTGATAAAAATGCAACCCTAAGGATAGAGTTTCTAATATAACAAATTGTTTTCTAGTATATTCTGCCCTATGGAACTACCTCTATTTTGCAGTTTTAGGTTTAGTAGGTTTCCATTTAAGACTCCAATAGCCTAATAGGCAACTCATGTGAATTTAATAGAAATTTTAATTCCCTTGATTAATATTGCTTTAAAAAGCTAGCAGGGAAAATACCACCTTCTCTTAGATTAAAATTTAATAGGATTTTCAGTGTGATTAGAATATGCTAATACATCCATAAATAAGAAAATATGTTTTTGCCACATTGTTTGAGAATTTGAAATCAAGTGGTTCATATGTAGTAAATCTATTGTGTAGCTCATGTCACACAGTTTGTGTGAGTGAAGATCATTCTTTTGGCTCATTGTTTTCACTTATTAGTTTGAATACGTTTTCAATGTCCCTATTGTGGACCTAGCATTATCTCTATAGAATTCTGTCCTCATTTTTCTGCAAATGAATAAATGCATGGCTAATTTCATGTGTAAATTTCAGTACTGCTAATGGGAGTT
Organism: Panthera tigris; assembly: GCF_018350195.1. Lineage (NCBI taxonomy): Eukaryota > Metazoa > Chordata > Mammalia > Carnivora > Felidae > Panthera > Panthera tigris. The sequence continues at coordinate 60,919,070 of NC_056660.1, forward strand.
AGTAACAGAGGTTTAGTTGGCTGAATTTCCCAGCAAAGATTAGTGAAACGTTTCATTTGTTCTTCAGATTGCAATCCACAGAGCTCACATGCACTCCTTTTCTATTTCAAATGCAGTTAGATAAATCAATGTAGCTTGTCGCAGTATCTTTTATCTATACTACTGTTGATGCAAAAAGTTTTAAAAATAGGAATACATAAAAATGTGAATACATGATATAATATTTGAAGATTTTATTTTCAAATTAGAAGAAATGAAAGCTACAGAACAATGTTTAAACATTATTCTTGCATATCAATCTAGATGTTTTTCCTAGTACAAATTTAATTAATTCTAAAAGGTAAACATCTGCATTATCTTACATTTATTTAACTTGTGCTCAATGGAGAGCTTTGCCTGGAAGCATGATTATTTAAGATATGTTGCACTAGCCTTTCTTAACAAAGAAATGTTGATTAATGTGTATATCCCACCAGTAAGAGCACAGCACAAGTTTGGGAAACTCACAGTCTTGCTGTTGTATTTCAAAGGTTCATTAGTCACTGCAAAGCACAACTGCCCCCATTTGGCTCATACTAAAATGAAAGCCTGAAGGAAATATGAACATTATGCCACAGAGCCAGCAGGAGATAATAAATGCAATGCTAACAGAAGCAACTGAAAAGAGAATCCCCATTCAGCCTGGAATCCTAGCATCATTATGGGATTACTTTACATCCACCAAGACTGCAGTAGCACTGTGGCTCTTAAATTTACAAGACATCATGTGTGTGTCAAAGTTGGCCTCACAAAATGAAAGACAAAGCTCATTTATATGAATATCACAAAGGTGTGTTTTTATAAACAGCAGGTCTTCATAAAACTAAGTGTATTTTTTAAATTACTACAGTCAATACTTGGAAAAAAGTAATTTGAAATTATTTTGGAAGAATTATATAAATAGCATCATAATCTCACTATCCAAAAATAAGCGATGGTAATATTCTTGATACATTCTTTACCTTTTGTTATAATTTTGTTGATATAGTATTTTTCATTTATGTACAAGTATAACCATTCCCCAAAGTCATTATTCTTTTAAATCATAAGCAAAATTATTATATTATAGTTAAAAATGTCTGTACTATTTCTTCAACATATGTATAGAATTAGGATTGGTCAGTCTGTTAAGTTTCTGACTCTTGATTTCGGCTCAGGTCACAATCTCGCGACCACTCATCAGGCTCTACACTGACAGTGAGGAGCATGCTTGAAATTGTCTCTCTTAAATTTTTTTTTTCAACGTTTTTTATTTATTTTTGGGACAGAGAGAGACAGAGCATGAACGGGGGAGGGGCAGAGAGAGAGGGAGACACAGAATCGGAAACAGGCTCCAGGCTCCGAGCCATCAGCCCAGAGCCTGACGCGGGGCTCGAACTCACGGACCGCGAGATCGTGACCTGGCTGAAGTCGGACGCTTAACCGACTGCGCCACCCAGGCGCCCCTGAAATTGTCTCTCTTTACCCCTCCCTCACATGCGCTCCCTCTCCCTCTCTCACAAAATAAATAAACTAAAAATTAAAAATATAAGTAGATGAATAAATAAATAAATAAATAAATAAATAAATAAAAATTAGGATGATTCCAGTTTCTAGTTAAAATAATGCTACAATGTCATAGTTCTTAATTATCCTGAAATTTTTTTCTCAGACATCTTTGACATCTCTGACAATTTACCTAAAATAGATATCTACAAGTAGAATTATAGGTAAAATGGAATTTGCACTTTTTTATTAGAATACATTATTTTTAGAGTAGTTTTAAGTTCAGAATAGAGTTAGGCAGATAGTATAGAGTTCTCATATACTCTTTCCCTATTATACAGTTTCCAATATTGATTATTATTAACTATCTAGTTTATATTATGGTTCTCTCTGCATATTTTTAAAAATAACTAGATATTGTCATAATAACTTAAAAGATAATGTAAGAAATTTAATTTATATTTCACTTATAGCAAAATTTAAATATAACAAAATAAAATTTTAAAATGCATATATGGCTAGTGTATAAGAAATACCTTTCATTAGTAATCCAGTGTCACTTAAAAACTCCAGTTTTTGTAAATTCAACAACTGAACTTCAGATTTTCTCATGCCCTTTCCACCGTGTTACACAATTTTCCTAGTAAAACTAGAACACAGCTATCAATGATAGAAGAGTTCATTTAATGTTGCCTATTATGTAATGAAGAGCTAGAATACATTTAGATTTATATAAATTATATGAGTTTCTGCAAAAGGCAATTATATGCATGTATGCATATGCCCCTCCTAGCTAAAGTATGTACACAGATCTACATAAATTGCAGTCACTTCTGAAAGAATATGCATATGCAAATGTATGTACAAGAATATGCATATATGTATATTTCTGTATATATATGGAAGTGTATCTATATATGTATGTATATCAGTATATATAACTAATGTAACAGTGAGACAAAGAATAGCTTCTAGTAGGTTGAGGAAATTGACATAGGGCTGAAGTAAGAAATAGTAATCCACAGGAACTATAATTTCTTTATTTATCTTTCCCTTTCCATGATTTTTTGGTGATCACTTGTGCTAGAGGATAAAGAAGTACAAATGGAAAATAAATAATTAAGAAGTTAAACTAAATTTAAAAAAAGAAGTGAAGCTATATTTAATTTTTAAAGTAGGTTATCCCCCACTGATTTTTGTCTCAGTGCTATTACTGCAAAAAAATCTAGGTGCAACAGCTATCTCAGTAGATAGTAAGACCACACTTACATTTTTAAATTCACAGCAAAAGTATTATCATATATATACATATATGTATATATGTATATATATGTGTGTGTGTGTGTATATATATATATGATACTACTTTATATATCTTGTTCACCTTTATTTAGTTACATAGGAGACAGTTGCATGCCTAGAGCCAGTGATATTGCCCTTGATATTTTTATCAATATTACTTGAAAATCTATACTGTTTATTCAGTCACCTATTCATTTGTTCATCAAAACAGTAAATTACAATGTAACAGTGGATTAATTTTCTTTTTTATTGATGACACTTCCCTTAATGTTCCCCATTGTAAGATTTATTAAAATACATCCAACTGAAATATAAAGATCATATACTTGATAAGATATAGTCATATAGCTAAGCTATTTTTGAAGCTCTGTTATCAAACAGTTTTGCATAAGTACAAACCATAAAGAAGTTTTGATAACATTTTTCAATACTATTAACAGTGTTATTACCTTTTACTTTCAAAATTATATACAAAATTATTTTTAATTTAGGACCACTTGTTTTCAGAGATTTAACTGTTTTTTTTTCTTCAGTTTAATGTATATATTTTTGACAAGCTTTACATTTCCTTTCCCCCTTCCTTTTTCCTCTGGTAAGATCATAATGATCACTATTTTGGAAAATTTAACTCCTAAACTCCTCAGAATGAAATATATTTCTATTGCCTTATTTTCAAGAAATCTCCAAAGGAACTCCTCCGGGTTTTCTTTTTTCTTTTTGCTTAATTGAAACTCCCTGACAACTCTAACATTATTTATAAGTAGTTTGCCAATTGTTTTATGTCACTGTTAGTGAGTTAGCCACAGTTCTTTATCACAGCTTGCAGTCAACATGGTGCATTTAATGATATGTATACATAGATTTTTTTTATATTGAGAAAATTGAAATCCTTTCCCTGGATGTATTTACTGCTCCAAGCTTCAGTAACTATATATTTTTATGATCATTACCAAATTTGTTTAGGCCAGATGGAGAACTCCAGAACTACTCAGCCATCTCCATCTAGATGATCCCTACCAGGCTATGTAACAGGCATGTCATAGTCAGATTACTCCAAACTGATCTCATCATTTTGCACAGAATATTCTCCTACTGAGTTTTTAATTTATGAAAGGGAATACTCCCCACCCTGTTGCCCAAGCCAGATGTCTAGCAATCATAGTCTTAACTAGATTACTAAAATAATCCTCTAACTAAATTTTCTTCCTTTAGTCATATTCCCCTAAAACTCATTATTTACATTGCAATTAAATTGACTTTTGAATTCTACAAATCTGATACTATAATTTCCTTGTTTACAGTGAAACAGTCATTGATCATCAGATGCATATGTTATAGCCCAATTCCAGGAGACTATATTGTTTTATGGAATCAGAATAACTTACAATCAAGTTCTAGGTTCTCAACTTGTATGATCGTGGAAAAAATTACTTACTATACATTATCGCAGTTTTCCCATCTCCAAAACAAGATAATAATACAGTATAATTAAAATGTAAAGTAGTTAGCCCAGTGGATCACACAAATAAATGTTAGGGGAAAGTTAGTGGTCCGAATAGTAGTGGCATGTGTTATAGTGTTTTTATTTTATTTTATTTTATTTTATTTTATTTTATTTTATTTTATTTTATTTTATATTTTTTATTTTGTGTTAGAGAGAGAGAGAGAGAGAGAGAGAGAGAGTGTGTAGTGCAGAGGACAGGGACAGAGGGGGAGAGAGAGAGAAAGAGAGAGAGTGTGAGAATCTCAAGCAAGCTCCACTCTGAGTGTGGAGCCCAACATGGGGCTTGATCCCATGACTCTGAGATCATGAATGAGCTGAAATCAAGAGTCAGATGTTCAACCCACTGAGCCACCCAAGCCCCCCTACAGAGTTATTTTAAAATGGATCAGGTTAGTATCTTTTCTCTTCTCTCATCATCATCCCCCTCACTTGACTACCTGCCTTGAAGGAGTAGGGAACAATAACAACTGTGTTTATATACAATGTCATTTCCTATAGGCATATGGGAAGGCATTGCTCCAAAAGTTCTTTGAGAGGATGAGATGAGATAATGTAAATGAAATTTCTATGTAGATAGTGAGGTAGCCTTGTACTGTGTCATGAATATGAGTTTTGAAGCCAGACCTCAGTTTTAATTATTGCTAGGCCTGTGAATCTGGGCAATCATCTTGTTTTAAACACCATATATTCATCAGTAAGATGGGAAAGTAATATTTTCTACTCAAGGAGACCATGTATACACTATGTCAATAACTAGGGCAAATGCTGTTGTAAAATCTATACATCCATGTTGAAAAAAAAAAGACACCTAGACATAAATTAGAAAAATATTTGCATTGGTGCCCATATTAGAATGTGCATCACAGAACCAATAATTATTTCAATTAAACCAATTATACCAATATTATTCCAAAGCTATTTCTTAGGCAATAATATTTGTCATAAGATTATATTTATATATTTAAAATGTGAAGGAAAATGATCTGTGTAAAATTTTGAATAAATTAAAATTATACTTAGAAAAATTAAGCCTAATTTAAAAAACTGTGGAAGGGATAAGTACATATAAATATTCTTTTAAGTATTACATTCTGCTTTAAGAACTTTAGTTTACTTGGGTAAATGCCTTCATATCTGTAACAACTAATTGAGTATGATTTTTCCTTTGGTTCTATGTATTAAGAGTATAATAATGAGAGTATTTCCCCCCATCACATAAAGATCACTGTATATTACCTTCTCAAAGTTCAATGTATTGGAAAGTACTTTTCACCAAAATAAAATAAAATAAAATAAAATAGGCATTAATCTTTTTCTTTCAGGCTTTTTTTTTCTTTCTCAAGAACAAGAGCTTTAGTACTTTCTTGAAAAATGAAATCTCTTGCTAAATTGCTTTCTAGGCACTAAGTCAAATTCTTTTAGATATGAATTATGTGAGAAACATAAGCTTTTCTTGAAAATCATAGCAGTATTATAAGCATTTTTGTGCAAGAAAGCTTGTGATTAATAAGGGAAAGTTAATTCTCCTTGACAATGTAATTGTTTTGATTGTCCAATGAGCCCAACATTCCTCAAACATGTTTGAATTATAAATAATTCAGGTAGTTGAACAAATCAAGATTCAGAGATAATCTTTAGCAGCATTTTATCTCCACAAATAATTAAGTAATTTTATAAATTACAACTTTGGAATCATAGCAGCAAGCTGTTTCGAATCTTCAGCATGCACGCCTGCTTGCACAAAACTGTATCATGTTTGTCCATTGGTCAACCTCAATCAATTTCATATGTGAATATTGGATATTTTCTCTGTTTGCAAAATCTTAAATCATTGTGCGACAATCTTAATGCTTTTTTAGATTTAAAAAGCTCTTTAAAAGAATGCTTCCAATAATTTCATTTTGAACCATACCATACAGAAATACATTTTAGGAATTAAGCTATTTGGGGCTATAGAATTGTGGGGTTCAGGATCATCATGTGGCAACCCCAGAAATTCCCGGCATTCTGCACATTCCCCTAACCATTCAGCATGGGCAGACAGAAGCTGTGAATAGAGGTGAGAGTGAAAATGGAAGCTGGGAGAGAAAGATAAGAATAATGAAATGTATTGGAATATTCTGTCCAAACATGCTGCTCAATTTGTCAGGAAAGCACTTCCCAAATTTTATATGTGCTTGCAAATAATCTGGAAGTCTCTTTAAAATGCACATTCTGAATCAGTAGGTCTAGACATCCCTTGAGCTTATATATTTCTAACAAGCTTTGAAATAATATCAGTGTTAACTGGTCCCTGGACCACACTTAGTGAGAGTAACCGTGGAGATGATAATAGACTGTCCCTATGGCAACAATGGTGCAATGACAGAACATGACCAAAGTCAGACCCATCAGAGATCTTTTCTGGGTTTTACGGACTGACAGAGAAAAAACGGTTCCTTCTGTCCTTTGGTGTTGCTAAGCAGGGATTGGGTAAAGCACACTCATTTATAGGAACATTCCCAACTATGTGAAGGAAGCCATTAAAGAAGCATTAAGAAATATCAAGACTACCAATACACACAAAAAAGAGATCAGAGTTGCAGAAGAGCTGTTACAGCACTCTAACACCTGGATCTAGTTGTCCTTCATGCCAGTTTTATTCTTTCCCTGTTTTATTATTTTGGTTTTCAACTGAACTAATATATATCCCATTACCCCTTCTTTTAGTGAGGATGAACTTGGAATGGGTGTGGAATATCACCACCTTTAAACCGATTCATTACTGATGAACATTCCAGAATTATGAGAAGATTTTGCACTCCTTTTTCTTTACATCTTTAAGTTTTAAAAGCCTTTAGACATATATGCTGCCACATAGAATAATAAATTCATAATGTAAACACACCATGCATATGACTTTAATAGTCTCATTTTTTTTAATCTACTTGATTTCCCTCTTTTCATCTACTCTTTCCCGTTGCTTCTCATACTCTCTATACACAGTTGCTTTCTATGCCTCCTCAGTATACTTTTAACCATGGTCATATAATCAAATAAATACACACATAGATGCATATTTATAAACACATTTACACACATATTAACTGTGATTATATGTATAAAACTGAACACTTACCTTGTATTTATTATTGAAAAACACCTCTTGAATTTTCTTTCAATCCACTAGTAGAATACCATTCATTTGCTTTAAAACCTCCCATAATGTTGATTAATTATCAATATATTTCACTGTTGGTGATACCTTTTCCTTTTTTACCCATTTTAAATTTTAGCTAGTAGGCACAATATTGAAGCAAAAATTTTCTACATGTGTATTAGTACCTTTATATCTATGATATAAATTCACAGCAGTTCCAATTAGTAATAAATCAACTCGGAAGAATTATTACTTTATTTTTTGTTCAAGAACATAAGATATTAGAAACTATTTTCTTTGTGGATAAGCATGGAAATTATTTATGTGTTTAGTTGACATGTATAAGCACAGATATTTTCAACTTGCAAGGTTCTAAGGGACTGCATATGATATATGTTTGTATATATCTTAAATTATCTTTACCTTGCAAAAATCTACCTCTTATGCAAATTGTCTCTTTCCAGTTAATAACAGCTCAGTCTTGTTGCTTTTATTAGAAGACTGGGCTCTTCTTGACTCTTCTCTTTCTTGTACACTTTATACTCAATTTGCTAGCAGATCTCATTGGGTATGTTTCTTTAAAAATTTTTTTTTATGTTTATTTATTTTTGAAGGAGAGAGAGACATAGTGTGAGGGTGGGGAGGAGCAGAGAGAGAGGGAGACACAATCCTAAATGGGGCTCTAGGCTCTGAGATGTCAGCACAGAGCCGGACAAACCGTGAGATCATGACCTGAACGGAAGTTTGACGCTTAACCCATGGAGCCACCCAGGTGCCCCACATTGGCTCTGTTTCTAAAATATATTCTGAATCAAGAAACTTTCTTCACCCCTTTTAACCTCCTTCAGGTCAGCATCATCTGTAACCATCGTATCTCCATAATCTCTTACTGTTTTTCCACTTGTCCACCTATGTTCCATTTTTAGTCATCTAGAGGCAGCTAGAACGATTCTTTTAAAATATCTGTTAGACAATTTGGCACAACTGCTCAAAATCCTGCAGTGGATCCCCAAACTCCTCAGAGGAAAGAGTGGAGTCCTTCCAGTAGCTCAATGGCTCTGAGTCTGTGGCCTCAAGTGACATCTGTGACCTCACACTTATTGCTTGCCCTCTTGCTGTCACCACTTTTGCACTTCTTCACTCTGGTGTCCCTTGAACAAGCAAGCCACATTCACACCAAAGGGTCTTGCGTGGCACAGCTGTTCCTTCAGGAGGGACATCATTTTTTAGGCTTTTTAGTAGAAACCTGGCATAGGAATATGAGGCTGATTTTAATATTTCCCCAATTATTTCATACATCGCTGCTGGGCAAGCTGAAGACAGTGCCCAGAATTTTCAAGTAGTCTTTTGTGTAAATCCTACAGCAGATGAAGTTCCACGGCGATTCTGATCCTGACTCCTGCAGAGTCTTAAGTTCTCACATGTGCTCAGCTGCTCATGGTCTCATCAGTACCTTAGCTGAGGGAAGTGAGATAAGTGGAGTTGAAAGTGGAAAGAAAAAACACATATTTAGGTCTTTTATTCCCAGAGAACTTGAAGTAGTTGACAGAGAATTTCATGATTAAATAACGTCTCTTCAGTATTCCATAAAATCGGAAATAAACTCAAACTTGGTCTGACTGACATGCTCTGATTAACCCTTTGTCCCCATACATTTCACTGTCCTCGACTCTCATTTTTTTTAGCCATAGCATCGACATGGATGTCAAAATTGTTTCTTTCTTGCTAAAGCATTAACATATTTGAATCATAAAAACGGTTTTGAGTTATTTTGTGTTGTCTTGTCTAATATTATTATCCTGCCTTCCATTTGCTTTTAAAATATTTATTGTAGTAATAACTGCTCTGGATGGCATTATGGTATATCATGATATATGTGTTATCACAATTAATATTCATGTTTATAGCACAATGAGGCCCCTAGCTTTACATTTCATTGTCCTTTTTTTCTAGGATTTCAGTCAATGGCTTTATACCAAAATTTTTTTATTCTGCATTATTCCATAATTGTCTGATAAAGTGCATATTATGCTAAGGAAGGTGGGAAGGAGAGTGCAGAGAGTGGCCAGTAACCAATTAAACTTGTTGGAAGCAAGGCTTTAAGATGACAGCAGCCTCAGTCAACAATTGGATTGAATGTTTGTGACAGATCTTGAGTTAGAACCATGCAGCAAAGCTACTCCTGGACTCTGGATTCCTCAGAGATTTTGTGACATAAGTGTTTCCTGCTTTAAGCTGCTAAACTTGGGAGTCATTTTGTATGTAGCAATAGAAAACTAATACACTGTCACATTAATATTTGAAAATGTGCAAAATAATGATATTCATCATATATCCATACATATTCAGCAATTTAAAAAATTCACGTAAGTTATAGATACTATATTGAAGGTAAAGGTCACTCCAGAGATACATAACAACCAGTAGTTTCTGAGAGGACTGAGATAATGAAATAGTATGGTAGGAAATGGTAGAAACTAAAATGTTCTTTTTCTTTTTGTTCTTTATTCTTATTATATTATAGAAAAAAGTCTGAGATCTAGAATTTTCTGTTTTCCTTAAAAATACCATTGTGCATGTGTTTTCCTGACACTTCTTTCATTATGCTTACATATCAAATCTCAAAATATAATAAAATAATCATAGAAATGCTAGTAAGATAATCAAAGAAGTTAGTTTTATTTAATGGTACTTATATTTTAGAAACATAAGGATGACTTAAAAATCTGTTTAGAAAATAGATTTAGAACTCTACTAATTCATAGCTGGTCTATCACAACAGTACCTCATTTGAGGCAGAGGCTTGAAATAGTGTGAACTCCTTTCAATTTTTCATTTTGACTTTTGTACCGATTGATTTGAAAGTGTTAACAAGATATCATTTTATATTTTTCACCCACTTTTTTTGTTATCATGATTATTGTTATTTCAGTTATTTGTGAACTATGGTAATACTAATCATTTCTTTTTTTTTTTTTTTTTTGGAAACCTCAGGCTTCAACTTCCACTATGTTATAATGTTAAGGAATTATCAGACACATAAAAGGCTTCACAATATTAAGAAACACAGATTTTTCCTTTAGAAGTAACAAGAAAGCCTCATATGCATCCAACTTCGATTCAGGTCATGATCACAGTTACAAGCTCATGGTTCATGGGTTTAAGCCTCGCATCAGGCTCTGCACTGACAATGGAGACCCTGCTTGAGATTTTCTCTCTCCCTGTCTCTCTGCCCCTCACCTGCTCATGCTCTCTCTCTCAAATACATAAACTTTAAAAAAGTAACAGTAAAATACTAAAGTTAAAATGAAAATATCACATGCATTAAGTAAAGTATAACTCATGTTAATATTTCCAACAATTATGCATGGAATTGTTTATCTTTCCCTTTCTTTGCACATTTTAGAACGACATACACAAAGCTTTTTGCTGTATAATAAATACCTCCTTGATATTTGTAAGCAACAAGATTCTCCTTGAGAGCCTAGTTAGACTGGTGAAGAATCTTGTCTTCTGAAAGTAAAATGGATTATTTCTGGTGGTTTGTATAATCTTAAATGCATAGTGGTATCTTCTGTATTCAGTGGCATTTGAAGATGAAGCAAGAAACAAATAATCATGTTAGGCAGGCACAGTCATGCACGCACGCACACACACACACACACACACACATTCACAACTGTTTTCTTTGCAGTAAAATCATTGTTTAAACTCCAAGTTCTCTGTAGATTTCAGCTAAAGAAACATTTTTAACTCTTGGCTGGAGAAATTTAAAAGTAGGAGATGGGCCTGAGCTGCCTCTGGTTACTCTTACTCAAAGGATGTGGCTGCCAGCAGGTTTCTTGCTAGTGAGAGCATTCCCTGTCAGTTGTCTGTAGGTGACCCCGATGGTGAACATCCTTCAGTTAAGTTTCTCCAGCCCCTAGTGGGGGAGGCATATTAGTGAATGTTGCTATACTTCAGTGAATGGCTTCTTAGCAAGTTTGCTGGCACTCTAGTGGACAGTTTCCTACTGAGTTTTACTGTTATCCCAGTAGGAGATTTCTCTCCTGCTAGCCCCAGCCTGCAACCTCTCAACAAATTGTTCTGCCTTTTAGTGGACCACAACTTCACTCTTGTGAATGAGATCTAAGCCTCAGTCTTAAGCACTGGGAGGTGGGAAACTCCTCTAAGTGGCTGCCTCTTATATACGCTCTTTAAAAAAAAAATTACCTTTCAGCTTTCTATTCACTTATACTATTAGTTTATCTCTGGCTACAAATTAATAATTTTATCTTAAAATTTTCCCTATTCAAATAACTTCTGTGATTTCTGTTCCCTTAATGTGTCTTTACAAACAGACATAATAAATAAATATGAATCATTCATATATTAGTCATGTAATTTAAAATATTATTTTGGTAAGAAGATATGGAGGAAATACTTTTCCTTAACTTTCAAAGGTCATTTTAATCCAAAAACAGTTTTAAAATGACCAGTGGTCCATAGGGAAAAAAATATGCAGAAAACCATGGAAGAATCAAAGCAGATTGGAATACAGGTGGACTCTCCATCTGGACCTAAGAGATGACAAAAATAGATTTCCTAACATAACAGAAGCTTCATATTGAAATGGCAAAAGATGGACACGAGGAGGACTTCAGTGAACACTCATAAACAGTGACACTAACAGTTTCATCTAGAGTTTTCTTTTAATGTTTTTCAAGTCCAAATTCTATATAGATTGGTCTGCTGTTAAGAACAACATACACATAATAAGATATTGCTCTAATTGTCCATTTTCTGAATCATATGTATCATATCTTTTTTGAAATTGAAAGTTTCATAATAAGAAAAATAATGTTGCATATGAAGTATTTAAAGATAATACATCAAATATTCACAACACAGGAAAATTGCTTCAACTTAAAAACAATTCAGTACTTTTACCACTGGCAAAATATTTTATTGCGTACTAAGGCATTTTGTGCATAAAAACGTCCTCAGTTGTCACCTTCAATGTAATTGCAATGACTCTAAATGACCCTATTTATAAGAATTCTTCAGTGAAGCATAACAAATCTCATTTCCTAATATATATTTTTTTCCTAGAAGGGTTCACAGTATTGTCTGGATTAAGTGCTTACTCTTGCCTAGAGGTGTTATTATTTGGACAAGAAGTTAGATATGTCATTATGATACATAATTTTGTGGCTGAAATATATAACACTGTGAATTAATTTGTGACTAAAACTTAGTTTGATTGTGATAAATGCATAGTTTGATATTATAAATCATAGTAATTATATTTATAGAGATAGTTCTTGTTCTATAATTTTCTTCAAAGGTATGACATCTCAAGTCAATTTCAAGTCTGTTGGAAAATGTGAAAATAAAATTTTACTATACTTATGACCTCAAATGACAGATGAATATGCACACAGATATTATACATGTCAGAACTATCAAGAGTCTTTAGTAATTTATATGTATAAGTCCAACACCTAACCTACTGAGCCTCCCAGGTGCCTCTCTAATAAATTGTAACTTGATAAGCTAGCAATGTCTTGCAATACAAGTAGTTCATGTTACCGAACTTCACATGATCACTACTGAACCAATGGTTCTCTCTCTCTCTCTCTCTCTCTGTCTCTCTCTCTCTCTTGCTGTGGGATTGTGGGTGATCATCTCCCGTGCTTGGCTGCTAGGTCTCAAGCCATGGTATTTAGCATAAGTCAGTGTTTTTTCAGAACATTGGAAGGTGCCCACAACTGGCACTGGTGTATTTTTGTCACTTCACAGCACCTGTGGACAGTTCTTTGCTTTCTACATGAGAGTAAGCTTAGGAAGGCTTTGCTTCATTCTAGGTCAGGCTGTCTGCAGATATAGACCCTTTCCTCTGCTGCCTTATTGCCAATTACATTCAATACAGCATATGACAAGAGTTTATTAATACTGTACTATAGTCAATATCCATGCAAGCATATACAATGGCCCCCGTGCAGAAAAAAAGTTGAGAAGAAAGGCAGAAAGAAGGAGGAGATGACTATGGTGGAAATTAAGAAGAAAATCATTGAGAAGTACGAATGAGGTATACGACTTACCAAAACTGCAAGATTTTATAAGAAGTATTCGTCTGCATCCCATCTGCAGAGGAGGAGGAGAAAAAGGCGGAGGGATTCCTCACTTCAAATGACATTAGGGAGATGTGTAAAATGTTGGGAACAGCAAAATTTTGTAGAAACGCACTACCCAAACGAGGCTGTAGCAGAGTGAGCGATGAATCTTTAACAACAATGCAATGTCACGTTTCCGTGAAATCTTCAAAAGGAGGCAAAAGCTAGTATCGTTGGATAGGTTCCTTGTTAAAGTTGCACGAAAAGAAAAAGATTCTGTTGAGCCAATAGATAGCAATGATGCCGTTAGCGATAGTGAGCATACTCCATCCTCCTCTCTCTCTTCCTCACATCAGCGCAAAGGTTTTCAAAGGTAGATGCAGATTAATTTATTTTTCTTTATATTTTGCATTTTCTTGTTATTTTGTGTTCTATTACAGTATTGTAATCATTTTATAAGAATATTTTTGTGTTGTGGAATGAATCATCTCAGTTTCCATTATTTCTCATGGGGAAATTTGCTTCGATATACAAGAGCTTTGGATTCCAAGCATATTTCCAGATGAATTATACTCACAAACCAAGGTTTTACTGTAATTTATCCCCAGATTTGGTTCTTAAATACCACATGAAATTTTTACATTAATGGACAATATAAGAAGATTTTAAAAAAAATTTTTTTTAACATTTATTTATTTTTGAGACAGAGAGAGAGCATGAACAGGGGAGGGTCAGAGAAAGAGGGAGACACAGAATCTGAAACAGGTTCCAGGCTCTGAGCTGTCAGCACAGAGCCCGACGCAGGGCTCGAACCCACGGACCACGAGATCATGACCTGAGCCGAAGTCGGAGGCTTAACTGACTGAGCCACCCAGGTGCCCCGTAAGAACATTTTTTAAATAATCAAGGACTCAAAGCTTAAATGTCATTCATCATTTGTGTAAAAGGAACAACATCTTAAAAGATTTTTAGAAAGAAAAAAGAGAGCAGATTGAGGTTCTATCACCAAAATTCAATAAAAGGAGACTGAGGTTGGTATCTGCACAGCAATTGGTCTGTATTGTAACAGGAATCCACGGTGCTTTAAAAGTGTTTTCACAAAGAAAGTAGGTTCATTTTTTTTAATAGTATGATTAGAAGGGCAAAAACTATATTGTTTGGGGAAAGTAAGCATGTATTTTCTCTATTAGGGAAAAGCACAGGTGTTGAAAATCTTTACAACACACACATACCACACAAAATTTATCCTATATGAACACATTTCAAATACAAAAACAAACTGAAACAAAATGCTAAAGGAACTGACATGATTTATGAAAAGAAAACTGATTTGAAATTGTTTTCTAGCGTAATTTCTTCAGAGGAACGGGTTTAAAGTGACACATGATCGCTTTTCCTTTTCTATGCATCCAACATGCAAGTGATAAACACATATCGTTTAATGAGTTTATTGAAATTATCAGGTAAAAAAGAAATACATGCTGTGTGAGTTAGTCAAGTTATAAGACAAAAAGCATGTGCCCTGTATTGAGGGGCCTAGAGGTCTTAAAATGTAAACCTTTACTTTAATAGGCTAAATAATCTAAATCTGTAAGCCTCTAACTAATACTGCCATTTTGTACTGCAGGTAAAAGTAGTGATGGGGGTGCCTGGGTGGTTGTCAGTTGAGCGTCCAACTTCGGCTCAGGTCATGATCTCATGGTTCATGAGTTTGAGCCCTGCATCAGACTCACTGCTGTCAGTGTAGAGCCTGCTTCTGATTTTCTGTCCCCCTCTCTCTCTGCCCCTCCCCTGCTCATACTCTCTCTCTCAAAAATAAATAAACATTAAAATAAGTAGTGACATAAAAATGATAGATGTATTCTTAAGAGTATTCAATTTTTCTATAGAAAAACACAGAAGAGACATATATTTAATGAAAAGATTCTAAAAACTGCAAACTTTGACAATATTAAAGTAACCATACAGGTAACATAAAGATGGAATGGAAGCCAGTGGAAGTTGATGTAATAAAGGGTTTTATCTTTTATTTACTTTTTTATTTTTTACGTAGGCTCCATGCCCAACATAGGGCTTGAATTCACGTTCAGGAGAGATTAAGAACAGCCCAGCTGAACCAGCCACAGTGCCCCTGATGTAATAAAAGTGTTTTAATTTCATCTCATATAACATAGATAAATGATTGATTTTAAAATTGATGAGAAAAAACATTGTTTTAAGATTATTTTAAGAATTAAGGATCATGGGGCGCCTGGGTGGCTCAGTCAGTTAAGCGGCCGACTTCGGCTCAGGTCATGATTTCCTGATCCGTGAGTTGGAGCCCTGCGATGGGCTCTGTGCTGACAGCTCAGAGCCTGGAGCCTGTTTCAGATTCTGTGTCTCCCTTTCTCTGACCCTCCCTCGTTCATGCTCTGTCTCTCTCTGTCTCAAAAATAAATAAACGTTAAAAAAAATTTAAAAAAAAGAATTAAGGATCACAATAGATGGAGCAGCTGACTTAGATAGGTGATTGAGTATTCCAATCCCCTCTCTGAAATAAAAACAAATTCTAGATTAAAGTAGTTATTGATTAGGAAACTATTATACTAGGTGCCTATACAAATTCATTCAAGAGAAAACAAATAAAATGTGGAAAAATATTTTAAAATATGGTATGAAACATATCAATGAGCTCACTAAAATTTAAGGAATTCTCATGCTAATTCTAACAAATTGGGAACTGAGAAAAGCAAACAGAGCATTAAAGAGGGTTTGGTGATAAGGGCATTGCTAAATCATCTGAAAGAAAGAGAGAGGAAGAGAGAGAGAAATGAAGGAAGGGAGGAAGGAATAAATTAGGGTTTCAGTTTTCACTAGTTCTTGGAGTTTATGATTCAGAAAATAAAATTCTAGGCCCAGCCATGTATGAGTTTATAAGATAATTAACCCTGTAGAACTATTCATAAATTAAAGGTAAACATAAAAATAATACCCCAATACTCTTGGGAATTTAAGGGAAATTATCTTAGGCTTTATAAGAAATTAGGGGAAAAAACCAAAATCTCACCCCTGTAATATTTGAACATAATATAGTCTTCATTTAGCATTTCAGTAGTCCAAAATTATCAATTAAAATGAGGTTATATTTATTCTTGAGAGAGGAATTAGTTAATCACTATATATAATTATCAGTTCTTCATGGAAGCCCTTAGTTTCAGATTCAAATTAATATCACAGATAAATTCCAATTAAAATGAGCTACTCACAGTAAAAAGTTATTAAGCACACAAGGAAGGAGCTGCCATAATAAAAACCAGCAGATGAGTTCTGCAAAGACTGTGGATACTGGGATATGGATATAGAAAATTAAAAATAGCTAAGATTATTTTTCTTAAAAAGAAGAATTACATATTTTAAAATACATGAGAAGCAATAGACTATATTTAATGCTAGGCATGGAAAATGAACTATTAGAACTTTTAGAAATAAAATGTTGAATAATTGAAATTTAAAATCAAACACAGGCTTCAGGGCAATATAACTGCAGCTGATGAGAGAATTAAAAAACTGGGAAATATAGTTGAAGAAATGTTTATACAATATAACATAGGTATTCAAAGAAATGGGAAATATGGAACAGACCCTAAAGATATGGAAAGATAATTTGTAATTTATGTAATATAAGTATGATGGGAATTCCCTAAGGAAAGGAAGTAAAAAATGGACACAGTCCACATTGCAACACAAATATTGAAAATATATGTAGAAGTGATGAAAGAAACCAATCAAAACATCCAAGTAATATCCCAAAAATAAAGATAAAAAGAAATTTACACATAGTATTGTTTTTAATATATGTGTTTATTAACATGAGTTAATTTCAAGTTTTTAATTTGTCTATTTTATATCTATTTAGATGTTATATCTAATAATATCTATATTCATATTAACTTACCTATATTTTATATAGCTATTTTATCTGTAATGTTTCTGTTTTCATATTTATCGATGTTTGATTTTATCTTTATATTTATGTAATATAGAGCATATATGTAATATAATTTACATAATATACTTATGTATATTTATATCTCTATATATTCTATATTCAATATCTATATGTATTTACATTATCCTGAATGTGAACATTTGGTATCTTCAGTAGAGGTGATTATTATTTCCTTATAGCCAAAAATTATGCCACATACTATGTATATGAGGCTGTGTTCATCCGCTCTGGAAAACACATGTTTTCACAAAATTGAAATTGAGGCTACCACATGGTTGAATATATATTGTCAAATGTCATCTGGAAGAATTTTTTTTAAGGGCTAGAATGATGAGTCAAGTGTGATAGCATAGGAGCCATCACCTCAGTCATGCTCTAGTCTTCAAGGGGGCACTAAACTCTGCCATTCCCCTGCAATGTGATATTGTGGTAGATTTCAGAGATTTTCAGTATAAGACTTCTGTTAATGATCAAGTATGATGATTCTAATTACACAGTTGGAGATGGGGAAATGACCATGAGAAGGACCTGGTTCAGTACTCCTCTTATTATGTATGCCCCATTTGTCCCCAAATGGAATGGGGAACATAATGTGATGATATTATGGATCCTTGGATATAAATGTAGAGGTGGACACTGTTTTCAACAGTGCTTTAAAGGCGGAAATATTCTCTTTACCATGTATTCAATTATCTGAATAAATGGCTGTAAGCCCCTTAGGACTTGGGAAATCATAGCCATATATTGCATGGTTGTTACCGACACTCCTCATGAGGATTTGGCTTCTCCTTTAGTTGATGAGTTCTGGGTCTGAAAACTGGCTAAGGTTTAGAAGTTAGGGAAAGGGTCAAGGCTTTATATTGGACATCTGTTTTCAACCTCCTGACCATTCTTTCCTTAATCTCTGTAGGTTGCTTAACTTTGGAAATTCTCTTGGTTGCTATCTGTTTTCTTGTTTTTGTTTTTGTTTTGTGTGTGTGTGTGTGTGTGTGTGTGTGTGTGTGTGTGTGTGTGTGCATGTGTGTATGTATGTATGTCCTTAAGCTTTATATATTCTACTAACCATCTTCAAATGTCTTCAAACATCCTTCCTACACCCTCGCTGACTGCCACTCTGACCTTGCTGCTCATTTCTGTTTTTGGACTTCCTTTGATTCTGATTGTTAAGCCATATCTCCTGACCTCCTCAAGTTTGACATTCTGTTATCACCACGGCTCTGATATGCTCTGGTTATGTAAGTATCTCCTTTCCTCAACCCTATCCTACAGATGGCAGCGTCCTCGGAACTTCTCAATGATGCTTATGCCGCTTGCACAAGTATGTTCCTTGTCATTTAGTGAATAGAATGTCCTGCAGATTCTGCAGGTCTTTCTCCTGAAGATAGTGTGTGGTCTGTGTTCAGGCCAGATGTGGCAGTTTCAGTGTCCCACGCGTACTTCTCTAAACCTGTTGGTTTCTCCTTTTGCCAACTGCCATGAGAGTCACAAGTGAAAGATCAAGTTTTTTTATTTTACTTTTATTTGTATTGCTTCCAAGAACTAAACAGGAATAGCACATTAGTCTTTGCCAGGTTTTACTTAATCTATCATGGGCCAGTGGTGTCATTTTAAAAAGCTCTACCTTCCAACATAATTCTCCATTTCATTGGATTCATTTGGATCCTCAGGATCCTGACACTCTCCTGACTCTGTTTGGCTAGATTCTATACTACTCTCATCAACATATATCACCTCTTACCTCCCTTAGCAGGCCCAGCATATCTCTGACCACATTACATTGTGACTTGACCTTAGCTATTGATCTGGCAGCCAAGCAATAGGGAGGTTAGGGATGATCCTGAGGAGAGCACGTACTCGTATTCAAGGAAGGGATTTCATTAAATTAGAGACACAGGGCCCATTTCTGCATACCCAGAGAATACAGGAAGACCTTGAGTTCCGTTCCAAGTCTCAAGGTCTGATTCCTCCCCAACCAGGACCATGATCTACTGAAAATTCAACCTACACTTACTTTCCCACCCATTGAATTCCTAGGTCTTAAACTTAAACTAAATTGCTCTCTGACTAATAAATATGAAAATTCCGTTAAATGTGTTAACCAGTGCTCTATGACTCTCCTACTTGGTTTTACTCTGGTAATTAATCTTGTTCAGCCATTTATTATCTTTTCCAGAGCATCAATAATACTCAGCAACAGTTAGCAATAGGCATCATATCTCTTTGTGTTTATAAATCATACTTCCTTGAACCTTCCATATACATTGGATATTTTACATGTTGTGGCTTTAAATTGTATCAGTTTGTTTGGAGCTAAACTGTTTCCCAGAACTTTTCCTGTATGGTTCTAATTAGAATGGGCCACAAGAGACAATTTTGTGTGAAACTTGAAGGGCCGAAATGAAACAGAAGTCCTATTTGTTGTTTAATTTTCTTTGAGAAGTTCATTGAAAATGCTTTTGCAACTCACACATGTCACTTACCTGTTGGCTTACCTTATTGACATGGGACCTTTATGCCTGTAAGTGCCCCACCCTACCCTGGATCTTCCTTCAGCTTCTCTGACTCTTGGACAGATGTATGTTTAGTTCTATGACAAATGATGCCAGCTTCTTCCATGGAAAACTCACTTCACCAAGAGTAGAGGTGCAGATAACCAGCATGAGCTCTAGTCTGTTAGTTTCTTCTCTGCAGTTTCAGCTCACATCTGTCTTCTTCCTAAGTGCTGCCCTGTGGACGCCAAGCTCCATGTACAATATAAACACAACAGCTTTCGGAAACAATTGTGTAAGATAGAATCCCTGTGGCACATCCCTTACATATAACTTCTAGTTGTTCTTCTTGGATTAAATCCTGACTGATAAAGCACTCACCAGTGCATTATCTCATTCCAGTTTATCACAATAGAACTTTTAACGGCGTCATTACTACAGAATGCCACAGACTGTTAGTGATGAGGCCCTATTTTGCATTCCTGCGTTAGGAGATGTCTAGTCCCCAAATATCATTGTAGGATCTGTTTCATTGTATAACTCAGCATCCATTGACTCAAGTCAGGTTTTCTCAGAAACAGATTCTGAGACAGACACCTGCTTGTAGGAATTTTATCGAAGAGTGCTTTCAAACATATCACCACAAAGAAATAAGGGAATCTTAGAGGAAAAAGTTCATCTGGATTCAGATTGCAACAGAGGTCTCGACTTATCCCACAGAAGATCTGCAGCTGGGATGGACCCTTCAGAAGGTTGAAGAGTCTAAGATTTTACCCTATTTGCTAGTTTACCAGTTACCCTCCTATAGTTTTATGGATGTTGACAGAAGGCACAAGATTCCTGGGCCAGAGAAAAAGGACTCCATTATTCACAGAGAGCAGCAAATGAGCATCAGCGTATGTGTGTCAGTTCCCCTTGCCACCAAACCCCAAGGAGGCAACGCAGTGGGTAAAGGTGAATGGCTCGTACTCAGTGGCTTGTGGTACAGAAGAAAAACCCTGAACTTCAGGAAGTCTAATCATTTATAGTGGCAGTATATATGCTGTAGCTGCTACTGAAGGAGATACTGTCTTCCAAGATGTTGGGCAAACTTTCCATTTTTTCCAGAGATGTGCCCTATATCTGTGATTTCATGGCAAGTGAGTTTATTATGCATACTTAGTGCCTGTGCTTGAAAGACGTGCAGGAATGTGAGAGCTCTAGGGGAACGTCTTGAAACACAGAGTTATCATGGATGTGGACAATTGGGGCTGGGCTTTGAACCTGCTGGCCACTCGGTACAGATGGAAGCAGTATCTAGAAAAAGATTAAGCTATGAGCCATCCGCAGCCAACAGTTCTGGTGCCTAGGACAACAGTGGTTTAGTCTGGGAGCTAAGAGTTCTATCTCAGCATGGACTACATGCATCACAGTATGGACTACACTATGAGAATATCTATCAACTCTGGGAACCACCATCACCTTCCCCTATCCTGTCAGTTCTTTAACCAACATCAACACCGATTTGTATCACTTGATGTTTCCTTCAAATTAAACCTCTTACTTGTATACACCATGTCTTCGTTTTATCCTGTTCCCAGTTTGAATCTACATAATTTCGTTTGTAGATATTTATGAAGTCTTTCCTGCTCTTTTTATTATGATAGTATGTAAGTTGCCAGAATAAACATTCTCTTCCTTTCTGCACCAAATAAACAGATGGCTGTTTCAATACTGTGAAATAGGGGAGTAATTAAATGAATTCAGAGATAATCATGCATATATTTTTATTTTCCCACATAAGATAACTTTATCTGTGCTTACAAATATATTTGACTTTTAAATTGATGTCATATTCTTATTTTCACTTGTCAAATAGCTTAATCTAAACCAGACAATAGGATTTTCTCACTGAAGTTAAGAACCAAAAATTCCTGAGAACCTGAAATAAGCATTTCTTAAAAACTTGGATATTTTTTATTGATCATGTTTTCTATCAGCATCATGATAGAGATTTTGAAGAAAGTTAATTCTTTAACCAATATTAATTGAATTCCAGCCCTAAAAAAAGAATCTCTCTGGTCGGGCCTAGGAGTGAGTTTTAGAAAGTCCTTCATATAATTCTGATTGCCAGCCAAGCTTTGGAAACATCAGACTACATCAATCAAATTCATTTGTTATATAATCTATCAATGCACATAGAATATGAAGCCCCTATGTCACAAAGGATCTCCTACATTCAAATCAAAGAGTATCCACAGAGGTTTTCCCTTTGCTATTAGTTAGAAAATGGTATGAACAATCATAAAATGTCTTACCAAACTTTATGTAGGGAAATATCACCATAGCCCAGCGAACACATCCTAACCATTCTCAACAGGATTGAAGAGGTAAAAGAAAAACAAAAAAAGAAGAAGAAGATCATATTTTTTGTTAAATCGACAAATGTGGATAAGTGTGAAATGGCAGTGTTTAAATTGCATTCATTGGTTTTTATTTTTTAATTTTTTGGTTACATTTATTTATTTTTGAGCAGCAGAGAGGGACAGAAGCACAAGCAGGAGAGGGGTAGAGAGAGAGAGGAGACACAGAACCCAAAGCAGGCTCCAGGCTCTGACCTGTCAGCACAGAGCCCGACGCTGGGCTCGAACTCACAAACCGCGAGATCATGACCTGAGCCAAGTCAGATGCTTAACCAACTGAGCCACCCAGGTGCCCCAGTTGTGTCCATCGTTAAAGAAGAGACATTGAAAACACATGTTCAAAATGACGCCATATTGGTTTCATTCTTTTTTTGAGAGAGAGTCAGCAGGAGAGAGGGAGGGAAAAAGAGAATCTTAAGCAGGTTCCATGCTCAGTGCAGAGTCCCCTGCAGGGCTCAATCCCACCACCCTGAGATCATGAATTGAGCTGAAATCAAGAGTTGGGTACTCAACTGACTGAGCCACCCAGGCACCCCTGTTTTATTCTTGAGTATATCTCTTTTTATTATGTATTATAACATATTATTTTTATTAATATTATTTGAAGTATAAATAAATGCAAAAATAATTTAGCCTATGTTTATTGTTCATCTACTGCTTTTTGTTACTATCAATACAGTCTCAAATATGATAAAATTCAAGAGTCCCTCATCCATGAAGCTTCATAGAAATTATCAATTTATTGATTTATTTATTCTTTATTTAATATTCAGGAACCACTTCGCTTTTGTGCTTATTCCTTCCCTTAATTTAATTTATACTTAGATGCTCCAAGTGACATCCACTGTTTCAGGTCAGGTTTCCTCAGAAGCAGACTCTGTGAAAGACAATGGCTTGCAGGAATACTATTAGAGTGCTTTCGGGAACATCTCTAGGAAGGAATGAGGGAATCCATGATTTGTTTCATTTTGTTTTGTTTGTCTCTGGAATAGACAACAGTAAAATAAAAGAATTCAGCCTACAGTTGTACAGGTAGAATAAGTATAATCCTATCTGACATAAGAAGGTCAGAATCAATATTTTTCTGTCCTTGGATTTCTTAGTCATGTATATAATTATATATTTTATTTGCATTATACTTGAAAAGTGGCTCCCTAGAAAGTATGCATTTTCTTTGAAAAATAGAGTTAAAATTAGAATTAATAGCACAATTGTGTGAATTAATCATACATTTGGTATATGATAGACCTTTTTATTACTGGAGATATGAACTATTAACATTGTCCATTTACCAAAAAAATATTTAATTCATTAAGCACATTCAAATACCCTCTTTGGATTTGTTTTTTCTGGGTTTTTTTTTTTTTTTTTTGGTTTTTGAAAGAATGTATACATTTTATACCATAGGCTTTATTAAATACTAAAAAAAATTGAAATCAGAATTTTTGTTTTGAAAATATTTTATATAATAAGATATAAAATATTTTCAAAAATATGAAAAAATTAAACAATTTGAACAAAACAAGATATTATAGACATATATTATTTAAGATCATATACCCTAAGCCAAAATCAGTTATAAATTATAAGTTTAGTAGCTATGAATTGGAAACTGAGGAATTACAAGAGTTAAATAATGAGGAATTTGTATTCACATTTCTCTGAATTAATGATCATGTAGTTTCAGATACAAGAGTAATATATGCTCTAATCAGAGAATCTTAATTCAGTATTTGAAGTCGTTGGCATTTAAACATTTTGAACCGACTAAATATAGCCTAGTCATAAGACAGTTACTCTATAGCAAAGCGTCCTGCTTGGGTCAGAACTGAGGTACTGTTCAGGCTGAGTGGTGTTAGGCAACACTGCCCCCTAGAGGTTTTCTGAATATTCCCAGTAGACAAGGATCCTACATGTTAAGAAGGGCTGAAGAAATTTCTTAACGGCTAAACAATGTTACGGAACATAACAAATGGGTATGGGCCCACTTCATTTCAAGTGACGTGTATGAGACCTGAGAAACCTAGGTAAAAGGAAGTGGAAATCTATCAACAACTGGAGTTCAGACATGAACTGACAAGTCTGTGGTCCTAAGAATAGCTCTGATGAAAGTTGGGCCAGGTTTGCATGTCAGAGGAAGTAGTTTCCTCATTGTGTGGAACTGGCCTTGGAAATCACTCCACCCCAGCACTCTCTGTAAAGACTGTACTCTGTAGGGATAAAGACTATTCCATACAGGAAAAAGTTGTTTAACCATCGGCATTTGTAACTCTGATGCTGAACTTTGTCCGAAGGGGCAGATTATCAGAATGTGGAAGGTGACTTATCAGTATTCAAGAGCAAAGAGCATCAGAGATCAGTGATGGGGAAGAGGCTAAGTGCCATTCAGGAAGGGACTTGTTCATAGAGGAGAGGAGGTGCACAGTGGAGAAGGCTCTCAGCATCACAGCAATGATTTTGTAACTGGGTTTCATGAATGGATGGTGATTTCCCAGGAATTCTAAATAGTTGGTGAATCCAGGAGAATACAGACTCTAGTTACATAAAATAGAGAAGGTTAAAACTGCTGAATTCAGAACAATACACAAAATTAGAGGAGAAATCTGTACCTGCTAGTCAATGGCAGAAAGAAAGGAAATCATCTAGCCCGTCAGAAGTACTACCGGAATTATTATATGTCCATTAGAACCACACTGAGAGGTGGGAAATATATACCTTCTTACCCATTTTTTTTAACATATACCCTCTAAGTGTTTCCTACACATGAGGCCTCAAAAGTCAAGCAGCCGGATAGATTACTTGCCCTTAGTCACATAATATATTTAAGTAAATATATTTAACTTGCCAAATATTGTTAGTGTTTGGAGTGAATGAACATGGTACTGTGATGTTTTGTTACCTCATAGAAGTTATATTTTATTCTGAGACCTGAGAATATGAAAGCTGAACCAGGCAAAGGCAGATGCAAAAACAATGACCTAAATATGAGAAACAATCAGAAGTTTTCTAAGAAGTGACAGAGGATCAGTGAGATGGGACAGTTAATAAAGATGGGACAGTTAATAAAGCGTTGGTCAGCTTTGCTGAAGCAGCAACTACAAACTCAAATTGGGGTATTGAAGTAAGTTTTTTTAATATAGAATTGAAGGAGGCAATAGATTGAAAAAAAAATAATTGTGTCTGCCAAAGGTGGAGAAGATGACATATGAATACTTGAAAATTGAGGCAAATAATATTTCTTTGAAGCCATGGGAAGATATTACAGTTGAAAACCAATGAAGGATATTACAGAACACAATGTATGATATCATTCATATCATAAAATAATAAGACAAACTATATTATGGAGATTATATTACAGTGAGGCAAGGAGAATATTGGAATAATTTGTTAGGAAATTATTACAGCCCCCAAGACCAAGGCAGCTTGAACTAGGCTCGTGGGGTTAGAAAGTAGCAGATAGGTCAAAATATATTTACAAAGGTAAATATAAGTATATATTCAATATGTATTTATACTTACACAATTTATATTTATATATTAATATGTATTAATTATATAATACATTAAATTATATACTATATATAATTTAACATATTTAATTATATTATGTATGATGACTATCTTGTTACTAAATATATTCATATATATTCAGTTACAAATATATTTAGTATATATTTTACATATATTGTAACATGTAATATATAATAAATATATAATATATAATTATATATTATAATATAAAACATATTATGTCATATATTTATTTATATAAAACATAAATATATTAAAATGTATCATAAAATCATAATGTATAATATATTAAATATAATAAATATTATATTTATTTATAATATGTAAATATTGGGAACTATAGGTATAGTTACTTCCCAAAATAGTCATAATCTTGGCCCTTAAAAAATAAAGGAAACAAAGAAAAGAAATTGAACACAGCAATTAATTAAATTATTAAACACATTAATTAATTAAATTATTAATAGGAAATATATAGCAAGCACATTTATGATCAGTATTCCTTTCTATTAACTGTTTCATCATTCAATAATAATAGCCATAATGTAAACTTAACTTTCTATAAAATAAGGGAGAAAAAATTCTACGAAATACAGCTATGATGTGTTTGAAATAAAGATAATTCTTCAACTAAACACTTGACATCATTTCTCAGCATTATGGCCTACATTTCTCTTTAAAATAAATATTTGATTGGAGCGCCTGGGTGGCTCAGTTGAGTGTCTGACTGTTGGTTTCAGCTCAGGTCATGATTTCACAGTTTTGTGAGTTCAAGCCCCACGTGGGGCTCTACTCTGGCATCGCGGAGCCTGCTTAGGATTCTCTCCCTCTCTCTCTTCCCCTCTCCCACTCACACTGTCTCTCTCAAAATAAGTAAATTAAAAAAAAACCTTTAAAATAAATATTTGATTTATCAATGTCTACACTCATATAATCTTGGTTTTGTAAAGGTCAAACGCTGTCCTAAAAAATTCCTTCATTTGGATGATCAAGCTTCACATTAACAGCAATGTCATGTTGGTAATATACATCCATAATAAGGTATGATAAAAAATTAAGTAGAAATAAAATTACTAGAACAGAATAGGAGGTTATTAAATTAGGAAAATGGCCACTGTTGAACAATGGCAAATGCCTGAAAGAAAAAATAATACAAATTAAGAATTAATATGTTTCTTCATAGCAAACCATGTTCATTTGGGGAATTAAAAAGTCTAATCATCAGACTTACTGTGAAAATTTAAATTAGTGTTCCATTTCAGTCTTACCTAAATGTATGTTTTCTGAAAAATCACAATATCAGAATTTTGGAAGAGGGTACTTTTTGAAACTATGCCTTACTTTGAAAGACCTCTGAGAAAACAGCGAATTAAGGAAAAGAAAGCAGTGAGTGTGTTGTGCAAACTTTTCTGCCATACTTGTATGAATGCTTCTTTCCCAGATTAGGATTCCCCACTTCGTAGGTGTGTTTGGTTGCTTAGTGTCCTTTGAATACAACATGTGTTCACCAACACCATGAATGTTTTGCTTCTCTGTGATGAGAGGATGGGAAGAATTGTGGTTAATATTTAAAAGAAAGTCTCTCACTAACAATGTGAAACTTTGAGCATCTACATTTTGTTGTTGTTGTTAAAGAGGAATGGTTAAATAATTGCTTATTTTTCCTCATTTCCAAGCCCACCTAAAGTGACAATAAAGTAATGAAAAACACCCAGAAAGAAAATGAGAGAGAGAGAGGAAGAGAGAGACACCAAAGAAAAGATTTGTTAAACAGGGAGTGGATAAACAAGTTGTTGCACCTGAGTTAACAGGAAAAAAAAAAAAAAAAAAGAAAGCTGAAATTCAAATGCCTGCAGAAGAGTGGAAAACAAATAGATATCAGACCCACTGCTATTGAAATATCCTAGAAAAATCTAAAAAATCAAAGTTTTCAAGACTTTCTAAATCTGGGGTCCCTTTTGTCACTGAAAACAAGAAGACTTACTGAAATTCCTTATAAAAAAACCTAAACTTCTTTATTCTATTACCTAAGCTCTGGCTAAAGGCAGGTCTGCAGTAAATTAGGGCGGTCTCAGTATGTAGAATTGCCCTTACTTTTCCAATGTCCACTAGTTCATCTAACTCAAGGAGTTACCAGGTGCAGCTGAGGATGACAGTGACAGAGATTAATGAAAACTTAGCAGTAAGTGACAGGTCAGTCAATTTACTCAAGGCTAAAACTCCAATTCCTTCCAATATTTTGTTCCTTATTCATGGTAGAATTTACATATCCCAAGTATGAGACTGGGAAATTCCTTGCTTCAGAAATCTGCACTATCTAAAGGAGGAGAGATTTAAAGGAATACTGATAGTTGGGATTCAAAGTCAGGACAGTTGGAGGTTACTGTTCCCATAGAAATGGAAATGCCTGGTCTCTTTCCAATATTTATTTATTTATTTTAAATTGTATTAAGTTTTTAATTTTAATTCAAGTACAGTGAACACACAGTGTTATATTAGTTTTGGGTATAGAATATAACGATTCAACAATTCTGTATATTACTTAGTGCTCATCAAGATAAGAGAACATAATATTTTAATTTTCCTAAGTGTCAGAAAATTGTGCCAGGGGAATGCTGTAAATTGTATCCTTCTTTTCCAGCCTTGATACAGCATCTTAGCCAATCATTGGGCAAGTATTTTCTCTTTGATGGTCAATAAATGATATAAAAATATTAGCAAACCTCCTTGTGATGTTTCAGTGATATAATTAGTGAAAACTCATTCATTTTTATTTGATTCCTTCCATATCCCAGAATCTGGACTAGGCTCTTCATGTACATTGGTTATTAACTCACAATAACATTAGCTCACAATAACTTCATTAGGTAGATCTTATTATGCACTATTTATAGAATTGAATTTAAGTGTCTGATCCAGAA
Source organism: Panthera tigris (assembly GCF_018350195.1). NCBI lineage: Eukaryota > Metazoa > Chordata > Mammalia > Carnivora > Felidae > Panthera > Panthera tigris. Next base: position 60,947,968 of record NC_056660.1, read on the forward strand.
TAAGCATTCAAAGGAGACTATCTAAGTTTTTATAAACTTAAAAAAAAATAGCATAAGTTTAAGCTTACAAAAATGTTACATATGTATAGAGATTTCCCATATACCCACACTCAGTTTCCCATACTGTTGATATCTTACATTAGTATGGCCCATATGTCAGAATTAATGAACCACTTTTGATACATTATTTACTAGTCCACACTTCCTTCAAATTTCCTTAGTTTTCACCTAATGTCCTTTTACTTTTCTGGGATCCCATTCAATTTACCACAATACATTCTACTAGTCAGATGTCCTTAGGCTACTCTTGGCTTTGAGTTTCTCAGACTCCGAAAGTTTGACAGTTGACTCTTTGACAGTCTGGAGGAGTACTGGTGAGATATTTTGTAGAATGTTCCACAATTGAGGCTTGTCTGCTGTTGTTTCCTCTCAAGATTATACTGAGGTTGTGAGTATTTAGGAAGAATATCCCAGAGATAAAGTGCCATTTTTGTCACATCTTATCATGGCCTACAGATTATCAATGTGACTTATCACTATTGATACTAAGTTTCATCACCTGGTAGTTTTGTTTTAGGTTTACCTGCAGTAAATTTACTTGTTTTCTCACCTTTTCATACTTTACTCTTTAAAAAGAAGTCAAGGGGCACCTGGGTGGCTCAGTCGGTTAAGCGTCCGACTTCAGGTCACGATCTTGTGGTCCGTGAGTTCGAGCCCCGCATCGGGCTCTGGGCTGATGGCTCAGAGCCTGGAGCCTGCTTCTGATTCTGTGTCTCCCTTTCTCTCTGCCCCTCCCCCATTCATGCTCTGTCTCTCTCTGTCTCAAAAATAAACGTTAAAAAAAATTTTTTTTAAAAGAAGTCAATATGTACATCCCGCACTTAAGGAATAGAGAATACTTCTCAACCTCAAGGATTTATATAAATTAAGTAGAAATCTTCTGCATTTGAAATGTGTCTGTTCTTCTCATTTATTTAATAAATCTTTTATTTATATCACTATTACTTGAGGATATTTATTTTATAAATTGGACTGTAATCCAATAGGACTTTATTCAGTTTGTTGCTGAAAATCTCCAGATTCGCTATTGAAAGCTGGTTCATTTAGTTGCTATGCCCCTTTGACATGTGTGTGTGTGTGTGTGTGTGTGTGCGCACTAACCAGTCTCAATACACATAGCTATAAATATTTTTATATCCATCTTTATATTAAGCAAAACCTGCATGCATATTGATGTCTTCAGCTCTAATGCATCCTTCTAGTCGATCTGTAACCTCCCATTGTAGCAATGAGAAACAAGAATTCCATCATCTGAGTGCGAACAAATAGAGTCCAGGGAGTAGAGACCTCACTCACATCTTGTATGTGCCAGTCATAAGGGATTGCAATACTTGACAGTTGATGCAACTTCCACATTCAGTCTTGGTGTATGGGGTAAGGAGCAGTATCAGTGGGGAAGGTCAAGTAGAAGTCTGTGAAACCACTTTCCCACCAGCCAAGATACTAAATCAAAAATAATATTACATTACTTTAGGGCAGAGAGAATGGAGGGAGAGGTTGAGGCAAGTGCCATCCTTAAGGATCTAAAGGATACAAGAGTGGTGATCTACATCATATTTCTAATCGATCCACTATTCTGAAACCTGGGAAAATGAATGGATGTTGGAGGATGACTGCAAGTTACTATAAATATAAATTAGCCTTAATGGTAGACCCCATGCCAGATGTTCTATTTTTAGTAGAGCAAATTAATGTGGCCTCAGGTAAATGGTATGCAATCATCAATCTGGTAGAAGTGTTATTTTCTATCCCAATCTGAAACAATTCAGGCTCACATGGAACGGACAATAATATATATGTGTATATTAGAATTGTCAAACTATGGTCAGAAGGTCCAATTTGGCCTACTTTTGTAGAGACTCAGAGCTAAAAATATTTTGCAATTTTAAAGGTTGGAGAAGAAGGAGGAAGTGGAGGAGAAACAAGGGGATGAAAAGGAAATGACAGAGACTATACGTAGCCTGCAAAACCTAAAATGTCCTCTAACTAATCACTTACAGAAAATATTTGCTGACCCTTGATTTATATTAAGGCAATTTGGGCATATCACAGAATATAATATTAGTCTGTTACATCTATGACATTATGTTCATTGGGTCAAATAAGCAAGAAGTGGCTAGCATTCGGAGGCCTTCATATCACATATGTTCTGAAAGGTAATAGATAAAGCCTGTGGATTTTTTTTCTTTAATTTTCAGGCATCAAGAGTGTAGTTTTTACTATGACTTCCTCTCCAAAGTGAAAGATAAATTATTGAATCTTACCACTCTTACCTTATCTGAAGAAGCATGATGCATGGTGGGCCTCTTCAGGTTTGGAGGCTGAGTATTACACATCTAGGAATAGCACTCCAGGCCATAAATACATTTAAGCTCCCAGCTTTGAATGGCACTATGATGCTGAAATGACTCTTGAACAGGTACAGGCTGTGAGGCAAATGGTCCTGCCACTGGAGTCATACGATACAGCAGACTTTATGCTCTTGAAGTTACCAGTGGTGGGGAAAGGTGCCATGTAGTACTGGCAGCAAGTCCTAGTGAAAAATCACAACAATGTCCCAAGAGTTACAAAGCAAGGACATGCCATCAACAAAGAATTATAAGGCTTTTGAAAAATAACTCCTGATCCACTCCTGGACACTGATCATTAGATTATTATCTAATTATTATCCAATAAGTGACTCTGTGGCTGGAACAATCAGGAGGTGAACTTTATCATATCTAGCAAGTCATAAAGCTGTGTTGGCACAGGAAATACCCCACTTAAGGTGATAGTGGCATATTCAGAATCTGCACAAGAAAGACCAAAAGGCATAATAATCCTGCAGGAGGGTGTAATTCAGACTCCCATCTTATCCCCACTAGTAGCCCTCTCTTAATTCATGACTCTTTCTGTGTTGGCCATCATACACAGCTAAATGAAGAAGTAGGGAAAACTTGCAGTTACTGATGGGTCATCTCAGCATGTGAGTAAAGGCAAAAATAAAGGAGTGGCCTTGAAAGATAGTGGTGATTGAAAAGACTGCCCAGGGACCAATTTTCAGTCAGGGTACCTATTCATCCATTTTTTATGGAAAAAAAGTGTCCTGAGATTAGAATACATATAGATTGATGGCCAGTGGATAATGGTCTAGCCAATTTCTCAGTATTCTTTAAGATGAATGAGTTGAATATTGAACAAGAGAGTCTTGAGTAGAAGCTTATAGAAGAACATGTGGGAAGTGCATGTAGTAAAACATTTGTACTACTTATTAACATCCATCAGATGTTATAGAGAATATACCATGGAGGAAGTACTAAACACCTAAATAGACAAAGTAACCTGGTTTGTTGGCATTAATCAGTCTCTATCATGGGCTACCTCAATGCTGGCATGATAAACAAAGAACAAAGAAGTCATTGTGACAGAGATGGAAACTACTCATTTGAAAAACAGCATGGACTCAGTGACGTATCTACTATTATTGCTGATTGTCTAATCTGCCAGCAAAAAAGAACAATGTCCATGATATGGTAACATGGGTTTGAAGAGATCAATAGCCACTTAATGGCAAGTTGAGTACATTGGTCACCTTGTACTGTGAAAGGACCACAAATTTGTTCTCACAGGAACACATATATTATGGGTATCAGTTTGCCTTTCCTGACTAAAGAACCTCAACCAACACCACCACATCAGGAATTAGCGCTTATTAACCTACTAGCAAGGGGTACCACATAATCAGATCAGTGGATCCACTACATAGTAATTGGATGTGAGAGTTTCTTATGGCTGAAACCTACTGAATGAACAACATCCACACCATGTAGAAGCTGATGGACTCTTAGAGTGCTGAACTGGCTCTGGAAGGCACAGATAAATTCCAGCTCAGAGCCAGTACTCAGCTAGGATATGCTGCCATTCTCCAGGATGCAGTTCATGTATTAAACCAAAGATTGATCTACAATATTGTGTCCCAAACAGGAAGTATGCATGGTCTGGGAACCAAGGGGCAGAAGCAGGAATGGGTGCACTTACAACAATTTCCAGTAACTCACCGGGGAATTTTCTGTTTTCCATTTGCACAACTTTGGGAGCTGCAAGTTTATAGGTTCTTGTGCTAGGAGAGAAACTTTAAGTCCCACTGAATTGTAAGCTACAACGGATCCCTGGGCATTTAGGACTTTGATTCCAGCAACCTGCAGGAAGGAAGAAGTATGAATGTATTGGAAGGAATAATTTGCCCTGATCATCAATAGATGACAAGGCTGCTGTTGCATATTGGGGGCAGGGAGTAATCCTTGCGGCACCCAACGTATCTATTGGAATTGACCCTTATACTTACTTGACCAATTGTGACTTGTGAAAGGACATGTGCAGCAAACTTAGCCTTAGAAGGGCACGTGTACTGGATGTTCAAGCTGTGTATGTATAAATTTGGGTCATACCACTAGAGAAACCACCAAGATGAGCAGAGGCTAGGCGGATGGAAAATAGTCGAGGAGGAGAGATGAATATCCATTGTGATTGAGATCTTGGCAGTTTAGGGCAGGTGGTCCCATTAGTCTCCCACTTCCGAGTGTGTGTTCATGAAGACAGGCCCAGCGAATCCTGGAAGGCTTACTGAATATACTCAAAATATATGGGAAATATGGGAAGGTACAGAGAGGGACAGACAGTGTTTCTGACTGATATCTCCTACAAGGGAGAATGTGCTGCTCACCTAAGGGATTGAATTCAGCAGGCAGCCTCCAGCGTTCAGGTCCTGAGAATGCACCTCAATGTGGAGCCTCTTGCTCTATGACATACCCTTTCTAGGGCAACTTACAAATGGTGACTGAATAAGATACAGGTGTAAAGCTGAGCAGTTTAGAATAGCTGTGATGGGCAATACTGACTTGAGAACTGTAGGCAGGAATGACTGAGGCTACACTGAGTGGGCCTCCCAGCTCAGGTTCTTACTATGCCCAGTGCTATTTATTGTGTAATTTCTGCATAGGACCAAGGATTTTTTTTTAATTAAGCTCATGTTACCAAACTCTTAAAATAGAAGCAAATATTTGAATTTTGTCAAGTAACATAATGATTTTGGTTATGCTCATATTTGGTTAATATACAACTCTTAATTTTGGTTGGAGAACATGGATGACTTTTTTGACAACTGTCAAATGAATTAAGGGAAAGTTTCACTCATTTCAAAATCTCTGGGAACTTCATTAATAAAACAGCTCTGTATAGTTGAATTTTCCAGTTTATTATTCCAAAATGAATTAATAGGAGTTAGGAAAATAAGTATAAATAATCCATTGGATTAAATGCTAGAAGGTTCAAGTTGCAGAAGAATTATGTCCTTCAGGAGGAGGCACCATCATTAGCTCTGTCGTTCTAAAAAGAGGGGGGAATGGGTTTCCAATGATATAACTAGGATAAGTCATTGGGAGGAAGGTGTATGGTGGGAGGAACACACCAACATATACATGTCGGGGAAAATGTTCTCTCTTTCCATTAATAGTCTTTCTCTTATATTATCTCATCTTGCTTGTCTTCTTGATGAAAGGATTAACAATTAGAAAGCAGAGATTATGATCTGGGCACCTAGGAGGGCCACTAAATAGACCACTTGCTCTTCTCTAAGTACACACTTTGTGACAGTTGTATACTCATAAAAAGGACTTTATGGCTATCATGTGTTCCAGCCAAACCCAGGCTTTATGGCATGGAGTGTACACATTGCTTATGAACATCGAAGGCTCAACTGCAGCATGTGGCTGGATAAATAAACTAGGACCCTGGGATCCTGACTTGCTAATCAAATGTCTGCTTTATATCTCATTCTGTCTTAAATTCTGTGTGGGAACTTTACATGGGGGAGTGCTTATTATTATGATATTCTTCCTTCTGTTTGTGATGAGGCAATAAATGCTATATTTCAAAAATATACTACTGTTTAAAGGATTTACATTATTTTGTGGAAAAGCTACACATGTGGAAATAGGGAATGAAAATATTTGCCTGGCTATCAAATTATTTGTCCAGGACCAATAAAATATATTTAACACTTTCAATTAAAAATAAATTGAACACATATTTATATTTTTTCTAATAAGTTAAAATTTCCAAAAGCTGTTAAAACCATATAGAAATATAATATGCAAACAAAATATATTTCACATAATTCAAATAAGCTTATATTATGATTAATTGAATTAAGTTCAAATTTGAATATATATGCAGTAATTGTAATGTATAGTTTTACTTTTATTCATTAAAAGAAAGAACAACTAGGATTCAGTATTTTGTTTTGTTTGTTTGTTTTTTGTTTGTTTTGAGAGAAAGTCAGGGAGGAGCTGAAGGAGGGAGAGAGAGAGAGAGAGAGAGGGAGGGAGGGAGGAAGGGAGAGAATCTTAAGCAGGCTCCACACCAAACTGAGAGCCCGACTCAGGGCTGGATCCCACAATTGTGAGACCGTGACCTGAGCTGAAATCATGAGTCAGATGCTTAACCAACTGAACCACTCAGGTGCTTCTGATTCAATGGTTTTATATCAGTTGCTTAGAAGACAATTAAATCGTCTTTGTGTATACCTATTTGGAATGAAAGTGTAAAAATTAAAATAATATGTTAGAAATGTTATATACACGTATCTATAGATAGGTATATATGTATACATATACATGTATACATATATATCTATATTTACAGATGCATATGTATAACCAATTACTTCTTAAATTCAAAAGTTTATTAGCTTTAAAGCTTAATGGGGATTTGTTGAATGAAAGGAAGAATAATTGATCAGATTTTATATGTATGTGACTATTGCATACCTTCCAAAACACAATCTTTGTTGGAGCCGCCTCAATATTTAAAAATAATGAGGTGGCATTGGGACAATTCATTAATTAACGAGCATAGTCAGTTTCCTTTTTGAAGCCAGTATTGATAGGAGTAAAAGTTAACAGGTATCATACATGTATAAATATATATGAATTCGTTTTCCATTTGAAGGTCAAAATCTGTATGTAGTCTTTCCATTCATTTCAAATTAGAACGAACAGGTAGTTAATGATACCAATTAATAGTTTTAATGTGAAAAGATAAGTTCACCCAAAATATCAAGAAGTACTGAAAAAACTTTTTCATTAGTCATTATAAATGGTCTATCCTATAATTAATCCTTATTCTAAAATATTATTGTATAATATCATTTAATTCTTCATTCTGATGCCAGTCTTTCAAATGCTTGGGCAGTATGGCAAAAAGGTTGCACTTTGAGTCTACAGAAAAAAATAATATCCAAAAGCAATATTGCAAGAAATAAAACATTACAAATATAAATAAATACATCTGCATATAGTTTCCCGTTCTCCCACACCCACCACTATTCTCATTTTTTATTCCCAGGCATGTCTTTCCATAGTTAATACATATTTGTTTGTCTTAAATATATATAATATGTTTATCTAAAAATATATAATTTTTACATATGAAATCGCATTACTGGAATATGATCCACAATGTGTGGAATCTGTTTGAATTTGTTTACTGATACGCTACAAGTATCTAGCGCATATTAACAAATCAATCAATATTTGTTGAAGGAAAAATTGTAAATGCTGACACATAGAAAACCCAAGAAAATAAATTGAAAAGAAAAAGAAATCCACACAGATGATGGAACTCAGGAACCCACAGCCTACAAAAATTTTGTTACAACAATCACTATCTGATATATATACAAAAAATTTTTTAAAGAATGAAATAAAAAGATTAATTTGTTTTGGCTGTAAGAAAGATCAAAAATCTATGAGTAAATTATGCGAGAATATTGCGGTAACTATGTGAAGCAAATTTTCAAGCATTCCTAAAGAATTAGCACATTCAAACATGACTTGAACCATGTAAAGACAGATGGCCACGAAGACAAAAAATAATAAAAATGTCAAATTACCTTAAGTTTAATTTAAATCTTACGTGACTATGGTCAATATGTAATCATGTTAATTTTCCCTTGAACTAAAAATATGGATCTAAAATTTGTACAATGAGTTAAACAAATATATATATCCAAGAAAAGTAACCACAAAATACAACGAAGAGGAAAATGTTTTTCCAGATATTGAAATGTGTGATAAAATACCAATAACTAAACCATATCACTCTAGTCCATAATGCGTGTTTAGCAACAGAGCAAATATAATGTCCAAAAATAGATCCAAATACATGGATAAAATGTATATATGAAATTGGTGGCATCACAGATCATAAAATAGAACAGAAAGTGAATGATTTATGGACGATGAAGGAGTCATCTGTAAATACGTCAGGTTCAAAGAGCACCACACACTGTATGACAGGATTAATTCTAAATTTACCAAATGCCTAAACAAAAAAATGAACAAGAGATGTGAAAAATTTTATTACTCATCCTGAGTTGCAAGTGTCCCTTAATCCTTTACAGCATGCATGATAATCAAAGAAAAAGTGCACTTGATGGAGTTAAACAGGAACAAACAAAAGAATCACATTTTACAGCCTAATTACATGTAATTTTTGTCAGTCATACCTCAGTAAAGCTGTGGATAAAAAGGACTATTCTAGTAGGGAAGAAGATTGTACTGAAGTTCAGCAAAACAAAAGGCAAGGGAGTTTTTAAGTGCTGGGGTGAGCTAGTGGAAGCTGTACCCTAGAGGACATAAAAGGGAGGTTGGTCAGTGTGATTAGGCTATCTGTTTTTGCTAATTGGGGCTTAATGAAGTTAGGCATCTACTCTCCCACAGAGACTGGGAGATAGAGCTGCTATCTTGATGATTACATTTCAAAGAGATGGATCCTAGGTCCCTGGAAAAGAGGACTGGAGAAGATTTACATCTCAAAGGGTGAGAGAAAGAATTTGCAATTGCCAAGTTTTCTAAAACAAATGCCCTAAGAAAAGAAGGTCAAGAGCCTAGAGTCAGGAAGAAATGTGTCTAAAATTTAGTGAAGCTGAGGGGAGGGTTAAAGCCATCTGAGTCAATGGTCAGGTGGCCATTATGAATATATCCAGTGAGCTAGACATCCAACTGGAAGTTTCCCTTCTCGTGCTGCTGCTGTGGAGTGTTGCATAAGAAAACTTATTAACTGTGATTAATAAGAGAAAATCGTGAATTCCAACTTCTCCTATGTTGCTACAATTACTCCTATTACACCTAGTAAATTAATAATTCATAGTGTTTAGGATTATAATCTGTCACTCTGTAAGCCTCCCAGCCAAAGTCTGGGGATAAAAGTGAAGTCTATCTTGCTGGGAGTTTCAGAACTCTGTAATACGCTCTTAAGACATACTCTTATGCAATTAGCTTCTCTGAGAGCATACCATCAATTAAAATGTATAAAATCCTTCCAGGTTAAACAAATAAAACTAAACTATTTTTATTTTTCAGAATAGCACTGGATTTTATATGCTTAATTCAATGTATTTACCTGAATCCCTGATTTTTGAGATTTTGTCAAACAATCTCTAGTATAAATTGATGTTTTTATGCAGTTTCTCTTCTTTGTCATGATCTTCCGTATACATTCTGCCTTTGAAATACCACCATCACTTAAGCTAACATTTTGTCCATTCCTCTTTTATCATTTTGACTCTACTATATTATAATGTATTCACTGAGCTTGCCATCGTTTTTTAACTCTCTCAGCATCACCATTATAGCTATTTTTACAATTCTTATTTTCCAAGCACAATGCCTAATTCAAAGTACTCCTGCTATACGTATTTGATAAATACCTAAATGTATTATGTATAACAAATATCTTAATCATTTTCTGCTTATTTTCATTATTTTAAATGTTGTAAACCTTTTGAGGCCTATTTATTTATTCACCTATTTCTTCACTGGAAATGGTTTAAACTGAGCTTCTCAATGCGTGAACAGATGTCCATCTCCAAGGGGAGGAATTCAAAACAAAAGTAAGCAAATAACAAAAACACATGATAAACATGTCAAAAATTCAGGAATTGGACTAAGTGTGAATATAAATGTATCATAGCGGGGAAAACAACAATTTTTGGCAAATAGGATCAATCAGGCATGTTGATTTTCATGTTACCAGCTGAGTTTGGGTGTCATATATATTAAAACATTCTATGATTTAAATGTATAATATGTGATTTCTGTATCATCCTGGGTCATTTCAATACTTGTTTCCCTGTTCAGTCCATAGGAAAAGCTAATGTCTATGCAATTAAATGTACACTATATGTAAAATATTACATCAGAGGACCTTTTGAAGAATTTTTATGTACCAATCCTTTGTTACAGTTTACATAATGCAGTTTCAGAATGCACTAAGGATTCCTGAAATTAGGGAAAATCATTTTTGATTTTAAAAAGCTGGAATAATGTTGAATTTAGTAAAATTCAATGGAAAAGTTTACTGGCATTGGAAGAACATCACATATCAGGTTCTCTTACACAAGCATTATTTTATAAAGATAAACTGCACTTATCTTTCCATTCATGAGCATTTTTATTGATTTGTTGGTGAACAGTGGAAATTAATTTATTGCTTTTGATAGAACTGTCTAGTGAGAGAGATATTTATAGTTTTTGTAAGCACAGTCAATGAATTTCTGATGCATGAATCAAATCTACAGGCATACAAATATTTATAGTAATTTTCACATTATATTAGTAATGTCTTTATATTATGGTGTCTAGAATTAATCAGCTTGCAAACCAACAGCCTTTCAAATATGAAAAGATAAAAATCAAGAGAAAATAAATACTCAGTAAAAATAAATACTTAAGTATAGTATTTCTCCCTCAATACATTTTATACGTAGTCTTTTTATAATTGTTATATAACTTCCTAAAGTATCAGCGTATGTGGTTGTGTGTGTGTGTGGGTGTGTGTGTGTGTGTGTAGCAAGTGCATTTGGATGATTTATTATGTAGTATTTTTATATTGAACTTTTCAATTGTAATTCATAAGCTTTAAGAAACTATTATATTTATGCATTTAAAAAATATCTCCTCTCATTTTGGAGACTGATTATTCAATCCTTTAGGTTATTTTCTATGTGCCAAGTTCATGTTCAGTTTTTCAGCACTTTCTGTGTACAGACCTGATTTTATATTCTGTAAATTGCCTTCTTCAATAAGTCTTCATTCAATTTTTCTAAATCACATCAACCTAAGAAATATATATATTACTGTTATTTTTTGAGAAAAGTAAAAGTAAAAATTCACTATTACTTTTAAAAATGTTCAGAGTATTTTTAGGGGTTCAGTGATGTCATTTGTTAATATGTGTGTTTATCAGAGAATGTTATTCTTAGATAGCTTTATAAGAATAAAATAACTGACATTTATTAACCTATCTAAAATGCAATGTGCTAGCAGTTCAACATGCACGATTTAAATCTTGTCAATAATCTTATGAGAAAGGACTTGCATATTGAAATCTCTTTACTACAGATGTGAGAAGTGATTCTTCATGAGATTAAGCAATTTGCCCAAGGTCATACACATTAATATGTGACAGAAAAAAATACTTGAATTCGGGTTTCTCTACTCCACATTTCCAATTTCATATACAGTTTATGCTGCTCTGTTGATGTAATGCTTATTCAGTTCTTTGAAATTTTCTCAACCAATGCTATTTTAAGTCACTCAAAATTTAAAGCTTAGAAATAAGTATGATGCCAGTGATTAAATTTTTCTTCTCTCTTCTATTCAGTGATATTCATTAAATGGAAGTTTTGATATCATGGCATTTGGACATATTTTCAAGTTCATAAAATGCACTCAACTTAAAATAGTTAATATTACTTTGAATTAGCTTAGTCCTCTGTTAACCTATACTTTGATTTGTTTGTTTTTACATCTTGAATGGAAACAAATTTTAAAGGTAATGCAATTTTATTCATTCACTTATTAATTTTACTTGCATTCAATCTACTCTAGACACCATTATAGCTCTAAATTATAAACAAAAGAAAAACACAAACAGTGCCTTCTAGTGTTTGATAATCTATAAATTCTAATATTAACTGTAATTACTAGAATTTTGAACACATACTAGCTGTGGTTATTGATCCAGTACAAGGAATCCCAGAAGCCAAGTTAAAAATGAAAGATATATGAGCTAGTTGCAGAGTTTATACAGAGTAAGTGTGATGACTAGATTACAAACCATCCATCTGGTATTAAATCACATAAGGATGTGTAAGTATACTGTGATGCATGTGTTTATTTGTACATTAATTCAGTTAATTGTTAGGGAATTCATAAAACTACATTAAGAGAAATTACCAACCTCTTCTTTACTGGTACAGCTGCTGAACTTATAGTTTGCACAGGGCTAGCTGAAGGAAGCTACAGAGACATTAATAGGATAAAAAAGGACTATGTCTTGAAGAAGGATGTATGGAATGATTTCACTTGTAAAGAATTGATGAATTGTTTGTCCCACTGTGCAGTGGGTCATGGATGTACACCTCTAGCACCACATAATACAAATATTGGGGAAATGATTATAGGCACCAGCATTAAAGAGATCAATGAGTGTCCAAACTCTCACTATTCCACAGGACAGCATGTGCCTAGATAATCTGTGTGCACCTTGCTCAAGTTCCCAGAAAACGGCACCTCCTCAGTGAGCAGCTGGACTTGCTACCAGGAACATCCAAGAGAGATAGCAAACCCCATTCCCACACCACACTCCATGTATGTATGGAGTATATGTATAATGTATATTTTATTTTTTAAGTTTTTTTATTATTTATTTTTGAGAAAGAGAGCAAGCTGGGGTGGGGGAGAGAGAGAGGGATAGAGAGAGAATCCCAAGCAGGCTCCATGCTGTCAGCAATGTGAAGCTCAACACAGGGCCGATCTCACAAACCATGAGATCATGCATGACCTGAGACAAAACCAAGAGTCAGCTGCTTAACCTACTGAGCCACCCTACTGTCTATTTTAGACTAATGTATCTATTAGTCTAAAATGGGACAGAGCACACTGAGGGCATACATAGTTTCTTCAAGTACTGAGGTCTGCACAGTCGTGGCCCTGGGTACCACTTTGCCAGCTAGGAATGCTAACATCGGCGAAATATCCCTGCTTCTCTGCTAACTGACTCAGTCTCTGTTAAGCCACCAAAGGGAGGAAGGGAATGAGCTTCTAGAGCATCCAGATTTGATTGTCATCAAATTGATTTTCCTCTATGGATAAGGTGTGTCCTATCTTAATGCATTCACTTGAGAAATTAAAATGGAAACTATCCTAAAATGGAAACTAGCTTATGTTTGCACCAGGGTTGTTTTATTAAGTCCTTGTGACTCAAGAGTTTTCTGTTTGTTTGTTTTTCTGTTTTGTTTTTATTTTGATCTTATTTTCTCCTCTTTGTGATCTAAGAAAATTTTCCAACACTGAAAGACTTCCATTTTTTGACTTATCTCTTTTCTTATGAATTCTGATTGATACCAGCTAATGTGGGGTGCCTGGGTGACTCAGTCAGTTGAGCGACCGATTCTTGATTTTGACTCAGGTCACGATCCCAGGGTTGTGGGTTTGAACTCTATGTCAAGCCCCGTGTGGGGCTCTGCACTGAGCCTGGAGCCTGTTTAAGATTCTCTCTCTCTTCCTCTTCCTCTCTCCCCTGCACATTCTCTCTCTCTCTCAAATTAAAAATAAAAAATGAAACTAACTAATGTTTGCCTCTTCCTTTTAATGTCCTGATAACAACAGCCATTAGTAGCCAAGACACCCTTGTTTTTCCAATATTAGAGCTACAGACTCAGTAGGTATTTGGACTGTATTTAAACAAATTGTGGTAATAATATAACAAATTATGTGTCGCTATATAACAAGATTTTGTTTTCATTCTGTTTGTTATATGACACAGATAACTAAACCAAGGACAAAAATTTCAAGGGTTTGTTTGCTTACTTGGGTGTTTTGTTTTTTTTTTTTTTGTTTTTTTTTTTGATAATGGCAGTCTATATCAGAGCTCTACCCTAGAACATGCTAAATGGGCCCATGAAAAATAGAAGCATGGTAGCTGGGGTGAGAGTAACGCAGGAGTTCAACAAAGGCTGAACTGGTTATCGCCATTGTTGACTGTAACATCTGCCAACAACAAAAGCCAGTTACCTAAAGGTGGAGTGATTACATTCCATTTCTTATATTATGACAAAGGCAGTGCTTTCTCTGTCTTGGAATAAATGCTAATTTTGGAAATGGATTTCCCTTCACTGCCCACAGTGCTTCAGCCAGCATCATCATTCATGGAGTAACTATACATCATCATGTTCTTCGTTAGTTATCTCAAGACCTACTTCTGACCATGGGGCCCTTTTACAAGAAAAGAGTGATGAGAAAATGGTCTCACATCTGTGGGATTTGTAGCCTTGACTGTATATTTAACTCAGTGGTGCATAGAACTGTGAAATGGCCTATTGAAGACACAGTGATCCACTGGCTGGAAGAATGTATTGATGCAATGTATGCTTTGAACTAAATAATGAGATAGTTTATATTTCTTAGACTAGGAAGCAAAAAGTAAAAGTAAAGGGAATAGGGATATTCTCTCAAATTTAATAAGACACTTGCTAAATTTTTTGTCTCTTTTCCCTGAAATTTTGGACTCTACTGATTTAGAGGTATTAGTTCTTCAAGAAAAATTATTTTACTGAAATACGGCAATGATTTATAACATTATTACATTTATACATATATAAATATAACATTTAACTGGATGTTAAGACTGCTGTCTGGCCCTTTGTAGCTTCTCATGCCATTTAACTAACAGGCAAAGGAGATTGCTCTATAGCTGAGGTGACTTATTCTGAGCATCCAGGACAAATAGAGTTGCTTTTGCCCAATAAGCTAAGATGCAATCATCTGGAATCTAGGTGATTATGTTAGATATCTTTTAGTTCTTCCATGCTTAATATAAAAAGTTAAATAGTGCAACACATAATAACAGCAGCATTAATGATAATTTTCAAGAATTAAAGTTTAGGTTTCTTCAACAGGTAAGATAGCAGGTGAATCAACAATGTTACGGGCTGAGGGCCAAGGGCATGTCTCATAGGGACAAGAAGGAGAAAGGAGAGGAGAAGGAAGAGAGAAAGAATAAGTGTTTCTTTGTGGTCCTTTTATGTGTATATATAAACTTTCTTGTTTTTTTGTTTTCTTTTCCTAGTCTTTCATATGAGGTACTTTGCATTAAATTACAGAACATCAAGGGATAAGATATATGTGTACTAAGCATTTGGTTATAAAATATCAAATTTTGTGTGCACTGGAAGAGAAATAAACATTACCAAAAGGTAGATAAAGAGATTATGGGAACAGGATCTTTTTCGTAGGGAAAGGAAGAGTCCATCTTTTTTGTTCAATTTATTGTTGGATCTCTAGTCAGAGAAGCTGCTGTTGCAATAATGTTGCTGGCAATTTAATATGAAGAGATACTGAGTACCCAAAGGGGCTGACTGTATCAGAATGTCTTTAGTACGTAGTCCTGAAACACACACACACACACACACACACACACACACACACAGTCTAAGGTTCTTAGGATCCTTGCTATTAGGTTTCTGAATTAGATTCACCAATGAGAAGTATTCACACCATGTTATTTAAAAAGAGAGAGAGAGAAAGGAAAAGAAAGAAAGCTTCTATCATAATACAGTGGTAAACAGGCATATGGGATTCAGCAAGTGGCAGAAGTGGTTTTCCCAACAGTTTCTGAGACTTCCCACTACAAATTACACTGTATGGTACTACAGAATGCTGAAATCTGCTATAAAACAATTTTATTTTTACCTTTGCTCACCCTGCTCTTCCGCTGAGTTAGTAACTTCTTAAGCCTGGGGGTTCAAGCCCCGCATTGGGCTCTGTGCTAACAGCTCAGAGCCTGGAGCCTGCTTTGGATTCTGTGTCTTCCTCTCTCTCTTCCCCTCACCCACTCATGCTCGGTCTCTCTATCACCCTCAAAAATAAATAAAACATTTAAAAAATAGAAGCTGCTTTTATTGATAATCAAAATATTTTTTAAATGTGCAATTCGTTAGTGTCTTAGCTTTGCATTCTCTTAGCAATGATATCTTGTATATGTCACTAAAGCACAGTCAACAAAAGCAAAAACAGACAAGTAGGACTACATCAGACTAAAAATATTATGCATAGCAAAGGAAATAACAGCATTAAAAAAACTGAATGGGAGAAAGTATTTGCAAACCATATACAGTAATCCTCCTCTTATCTACAAGGGTATGTTCTGAGATCTCCAATGGATTCCTGAAACCTTGGATAGTACCAAACCCTACACATAGTATGTTTTTTCACATATATACATAATGATAGTAAAGCTTAATATATAAAGGAGGCCTAGTAAGAAATTCAGAACATTAATAAAATAAAACAATTATAACAATATACTATAAAAAGGTATGTGAATGTGATTTTTCCCTTTCTTCAAAATATCTCATTATACTGCACTCGTCCTTTTTCCTGTGAGAGGACAAGACGCCTATGTGATGAGATGAAGTGAAGTGAGTGACGTAGGCACCGTGACATAGTGCTAGGCTACTATTGACCTGACGATTTGTCAGAAGTAGGGTCATCTGCTTCCAGCCCGAAGCTGGCTACAGGTAATGAAACTGCAGAAAGAAAAAACACAGATAAGAGTGGACTACTGTGTCTGATAAAGTGTTATCCAAAATATGTAAGGAACTCCTGCAACTCAACAACAAAAACCCTAATGTCCTAACTTTGAAATGAGTTATTCCTTTCTTCTGGTGATATTATCTTCCTGGTCTTCCCTAACACTGTATACTCTCTTGATTTCCCTCCTACCACTCTGCTGACATCCCTCAATTTCCTATTTATAGAATTCTTCTCTAATGAGGCTTCAGATAATATAATTCCACTATTTTCCACTAGACCGTGTTCCCTTCCTTCGCCTCATACTCTTTCCTGACTGTGACAAGTAAATCATGAGGTTTTTTGTTTTGTTTTGTTTTGTTTTGTTTTTTGTTTGTTTGTTTTTCTGCACACCTGTTTTCATCTATATGAACACAGCTGTTATATACTATAGATTTCAACCCTTTACTTGATACCATTGAGGCTCTGTGAGCATACAAATTATGTAGCTTTCAGATTTTAGATACACCTATACTGGTATTATAGAAATCACAACTGGTACATGGAATGACCCCATATTTATAAATATTTACATTAAGTGAGCTTAATTTTTAAAAATATTATAAGGCTCATATCCATTTAGATCATTTCATTGCCAAATGAGTTGCTACAAGTTTATGAGGTGAAATAATTTGATTTTCAAGGAACTTTAAATTTCAAATAGTGAAATAAAGGGGCGCCTGGGTGGCTCATTCGGTTGGGCATCCGACTTCAGCTCAGGTCATGATCTCACGGTTCGTGGGTTTGAGCCCCATGTCGAGCTCTGTGCTGACAGCTCAGAGCCTGGAGCCTGCTTTGGATTCTGTGTCTCCGTCTCTCTCTGCTCCTCCCCTGCTCTCTCTCTCTCTCTCTCTCTCTCTCTCTCTCTCTCTCAAAAATAAACATTAAAAAAATACTGACATGAGAAAATGTGGACACATAGTTCTCCTTAGATATTCCCCTCTCCCCAAAAACCAAACCACCATCACCACCATCAATAACAACAAAAACAAATGAAGAATTTCCGAAGACAAATTCATGATTATCCATCTCTGAGCTTAACTTCTTTCTTCACCTCAGTTACCAGAACTATTAAACATTTAGTTAGTCAAACCATATACCAAATTAAATTCAAATTTTCTTTCTCTGTCACCTTCCATGTCTACTTGAGTAGTGTCCAGTGTTATTTTAAACATATGTTCAGACTTGGGGTGCACACACACCACATACACTCCCACTCCACCCATTTGTTTCAGTTTCATCCCATCCTTACCACCACTATTTCCCATATTCAAACTATCATTGTCCAACCTATACAAAGCAAAAACCTTCAAGCTGATCTGCCATCATTCACTTTTGATCTCTTCCAAACGATTCCCCACCTTCAGAGACCTGCTGGTCACGCACATGCTAAAATATTCACACACAATGATATGATATCCCATGCTCTTTCCTCTACCTGGAATCAACCCTCTTTCCCTTATTAATATCTACTTAAAATAGGAGATACTACGTCCACAGGGTGCTACAAAGTTATCCTGGATTTTGATTATTTGGGTTTTAAATCCATGATCTAAACTAAATTAGTTATGTGATATTTAACTTTTTTTCTCTCAGCACTTCAGACTTATAATGTTACATTTTGTGTCATTTAATAAAATAAAATATGGTTTATATTTATCTCTACCACTGAACTGCAAACTTAAAGAAGACAAATACTATTTTAATTTAACTAATTATTATATTTTTAACAAATTATCTCACATATGGAAGATATTTTTTAAATGTACAAATAATGGATCATATAAAATGAGCTGTAAAAATAACTAAATAAGTTTTTTTACTTGAAACAGATTCTTGGTCCCAGCTATTTATGTTGGTACTTTCTGGCATGTTAAGCAATAAAGTTGAAATCCTCTATATAATGTGATTTGAGTTTGTCAAATGTGTGGAAGATGATGGCATGCACTTTCAATGCTATTTTTTAATTATCACTTATGAGTTGCACCTATAAGAAAAGAAAAAAAATATTTCCAAAAATTTGTTCCTTGAATAAAGTTTAATTGAAAGCCATAACTTTATAGGGTTTAGTCTGTTTAGTCTAATATTGTTTTTAAATGCCAGACTGCCAGGCTCCCTTCCTAAAGTTCAGGGCCCATAATAGAATTAAAATACTTATATATATTTTGAAATTGTTTGAAATATCATTTTACATAAATGGTAAAATTAATTTGGGAAATCAAAAATTGTTTGTAGTGAAATTGCAAATTATATTATTATATTGAATACATTTTGTTTTTCATCTGTAATAGGAAAGATACAGTTTGCTGTACATCACAAAGTCAAAAAAATCAATATAAATTAAGTTGAAGCTGGAGAGGATAGCTCTGTTCAAAATCAGTGTTGATTTAAAAATCAATGTAAGTTTAAACAAACATGTTTTGCTTTATTGATATAACATGCATAACAGCAGGACAGGCTAAAGAACTAAAAAAAAAAAAAAAAGGAAACCTTGAATACCTATGTGTGCTACCACCCAACATGCCTACAATAGATGAAGAGATATGCACATAAATAAAGGTCCAACCTGACTACCAATCAAGAAATTCAAACATGTTTGGCAAATAAAGATTCTTGTAAACCTATATTCATACTAGCAGATATTAATTTGAATTTTTTTCTATTCTGTAAAGTTATACCATTACATTGAACATTACATTGGTCATTGTATAAAATTATAATTTTATTATTGTTTGTAATATGCACCCTCAGCCAAATCAGCATTTATAAGTTGGAAAAAGGAAGGTTTTTTTCTGATTATTATATAAATTTATCTGCATTTTCTGGAAGTAACATTGTTTGCTTACAGTTTTTTTTAAGCAACTACTCTCAGTTTCAAGGCAACATTTAAAGCAAGTATTAAAGCAATTTAAGAATATATGAGTATACACACACTGTATCTTGTAATATAACTCATTTCCTATTTACAGTTTGGTTTTTAAAGCCCCAACAATATTTCTAATGGAAAAAAGATGTTTCTAATTATAGCTATGCTTCTCTACCTTCAAAATCTAGTTACATTTTGTTGTTCTAATATGGATGTGTGTGTGTTTGTGTGTGTTTCTTCACACAGATATGAAGAATAATAAAACAACTACAGATAGGTCAAACTTCCCACTCCTATATTCTAGGAGGTCACTTTAATAGGTTCTTGTATACCTGTCAAAAACTCTGAGATTTCTGAGGCTTTACCCTACTTGCAAATTAATATGTTAGGCTATGCAAACTACACATTAGTGCAAACTAATGCGTTTTTTGTTCAGGAAAAACACACCTTGTGTGCCTTCTCCACACTCAATACTGCTACATCACTGCTTCATTTCTGAACTTCTGGTCACCAAATGT
Organism: Panthera tigris; assembly: GCF_018350195.1. Classification (NCBI taxonomy): domain Eukaryota; kingdom Metazoa; phylum Chordata; class Mammalia; order Carnivora; family Felidae; genus Panthera; species Panthera tigris. The sequence goes on from NC_056660.1 coordinate 60,968,085, forward strand.
GTGACAGTTTTTCCCATACCAAGCAACTCTGACACCAGCTGAATCCTACAGTTCAGTGCAGTTCTGACACTATCTGGAGTTAGTGTCAGACCTCATACATTAAGGGCCTAGTCACACAAGACTGCCCCCTCCCCCCGCTTCAAATGCCAGTCACAAGTCCATGTTGTGACCCATGCTTCTAACCTATTGGCTATAAATCAGTGTCCCATCACCATCTTCTTGGGTTAGATTAGTTGACTAGGCCAGCTCACAGAATTCAGGAAAACAGTTTACTTACTAGATTACTGGTTATTATAAAAAGCTATAACTCAGAACAGCCAGATGGAAGAGTTGCATAGGGCAAAATATGGGGGCAGGGGGGTGGAGCTTCCATGCTCTCAGAGTGTCTCACCTATCATCTGAACATGGTTACCACCCCGGAAGCTCTCCAAACCACATCCTTTTGGTTTTCTATGGAAGCTTCATAAGACAGGCATGATCGATCAAATCATTGACCATTGGTGACTGATTTCACCATTGGAGTCACCATTGGTGACTCCATTTCATCTCCCAATCCTCTAATCATATGTTTGGCTCCCCTGGCAACCAGCCCCACCCTTGGAGACTCACAAAATCACCTTAGTAGCAGAAACTAAGGTGTGGTTGAAAGGACTTGTTATAAATAACAAAAGACACTTTCATTGTTTTTGTCACTTAGGAAATTTCAAGGGTTTTAGGAGATCTATGCAGAAAGTGGGGATGGAGACCAATATATATTTCTTGTTATAAATCACAGTATCAGAGATGCCACAGTTTTCATAGATGCTGGTGGGTAACAGTAGACTCCTGGGTCAGAGACAAGGAACTGGATTAACTGTGGCACAGTAGGCAGCATGAACCTCCTGTTCACGTTGGATCTACATCCCACGGGAATGGAACAGATTGGGCCAGGTGAATGCAATAGATATAAGAGGTAGTTTGAGCATTAAAAACCTCTAATACTTAATGATCTGGATTAGTCCACAAGAAAGAGTTAAGAAAAAAAATTTCCAGAGAGCTAGAAATAAGCCTCAGTGGTGTTGTGTCATCAAAACCAAGGAGAGTATTTGGTTCTGTTGAAGTGTCTCATAAGATGAGTTGTTTAAAAATGTTGACTGAACATAGCTTGAAGGAATACATTGGTAGAGGTTTTTTTGGTGGAATAATGAGAATACAGATTATGTTAGAATATATAGTTTGTAAATGGGATGAGGAAAGGTATAATAACATGATTTTATGAAGTTTTTATTTTTAAAAAAGCAGAGAGGACAATATAGTCTGAGCATGTTTTAAATAAGCCAGTTGACAGAATGAAATCAATTATATGAGAGTGAAATGGACTATTGATGTGCTGAGAAAAAGTAAAAGACCCAATGCACAGATATTTCTAGTGAAATTAAAGGTCTTTCAAAATAGGATTCTCATACCATCTGGAAGCAGAAATGTATGAACTAATAATTTTGGACATAGAGCAAATATAGTTAGTAATAAGGCCCAAGAAATCGTGGGAATGAGTGACTTGGGTAAATGGAAAAATAATTTAGTAGAGTTGAAAACAAGGAAATTGAGGGTGTAGGAAATTGAGAGGATCATGTATCCGCACATTAAAATTACTCAACTTTGTGACAGGATATGCAGTGGAAAAGACTGTTAGCTAAGTGTCAGGTTAGTTAATAAATAAGCTGCAGCAAACTGCATTTTACTAGATGATGGAAATGAGATAAAAAAAGGATGGTATATGGAAATGGAGTGAGTCAATAATTTTTTTATCATGTAATACATGCGACTCTTGTAAGTATATATTCATGTATACACACAGTATACATCAGAATTGATTTATAATATTGAATATCTTAACATAAACTATACATAATGGCAAACTTACCATTAATAGTGTCTTAATAAACAGTAGTTTATAATTTCACATTCCAACAACTAGGAGAGAATGTTCATCATAAAAATATAAAAGCCACCCTTCAATAGTTTTCTAAATAATATTACCTGGTGTGCATATAAGCAATCGTTTTAATCAGTTATAACCTACCTCTAGTACAGTTAAATACTAATATGCTAAAAGAAAATCCATCCTTGACATTCTAGCTTGAGAATATAATAAGACAATTTCTACATCTTGTTTCTTATTTTGCCCGAAATGTATTTACCCAAAAGATAGTAGTTCAAACATGGTAGGAAATGAACTCTTTTTATTTATATGCTAATTAATTATTTTTGATGAGATTTTTATTGCTCGAAAAGTAATCTATCTATGACTCATCTCTTTTTGAAGTATTTTCAGTAAAGATAATTTTTACCTTATATGTTTGTTTTCTCCATTATTTTTTCCTACATACACTTGAGTTCTTACTGCAAGTCAAGCACTGCCTTAAAGACTCAATAAATGGAAGGCTTATAGATTTTCTGTTGTTGCTCAATCTTCCCCCCAAAATATTTATAATCAGTATACTTAGGAAATAGGATCACATCATTCTCACACTTAAATGATCAGAAATTCATTTGTAGATTCTCAGGACCGTATGTAACTGTAATGTTTTTAAATGTTCTTGTTGTTGTATATGGCATGAGTCCATGCAATAAACTACTCAGCCAATAATATAATATTTTAAAATATTTTTATTAATTAATTTATTTTTAATGTTTATTTACTTTTGAGAGAGAGAGACAGGGCACAGGCAGGGGAGGGGCAAAGAGAGAGGGAGACACAGAATCTGAAACAGTCTCCAGGCTTCCTGCTGTCAGACAGAGGCTGACATGGGGCTTGGACTCACTAACCACGAGATTACCTAAGAAGTTGAACGCTTACCTGACTGAACCACCCAGACACCTACTTTAAAACATTTTTTTAAAGCACTCAACACTGAAGGGGAAAGTACATTTTGAGCACGTGGAGACATGTATAGAGCACTTCAAAAGAAACATGTTTTTCAGGATATTCTAATTTTATGCAATTTTCAAGTCATGTACTATTTGCAATTTAGGCATCAGACATTGAGGAAATCTGTTCTATTACTGGCCAGATGATACATTATTACCTAGACTTTACGAACTAGGAAAATGAGATTAGAAAGTTTACATTAATTTTCTAGGTATGTATTACTAGGAAATTGCAAAGTCAAAAAATAAACATTTGTCTGATCTTTATTTCTATTATATTACTATAAATATCTTTAGTCACTTTTACATGCCAACCAGCACTTAATCACTTCCCATGTTTAGCTCACCATTTATTAAGCAACTTAAGGTGCAGTTATTATTGTTATCCTAGTAAGAAATGAAAAGGGAGGATAAAAGTAAATTACTCACATCACATAACCAATAAGGATTTGAACTCAGGAAGCCTGAGTTAACTCTCTCTATCTACTTTCTTCCCAGCTCCTTTATTTGTCCTTTGTTCACCTTCCCATTTCTCTAATGTCTTCCAAAAAGCGTATGTGAACCTTATACTTTCTCAGAAACTCCATCAGAATCCATGCTTGGTGAAGCAGATGACTTCTTTTCTTTAGGCTAGCCCTAGTCTTGGGATGTTTTTCAAGGAAGACAATATAAGACCCTAGGAGATTTGCACCAGCTGTGGGTTTTTCTGCAGCTCTTTTACTCTTTAATGAAACAAATATCAAACACGTAGTTCATTCTGCCTTATCAGATCTCCCCCACTTCTGTTTCCCTTTTAGAGGAAGACGTGGGCACAAAGGCACTTGGTAACAATCAGGTGATCCATGTTATTACTACTTTTGAGTCAGAAATTGTTGTCACTACAGAAAACCATACGTATCTCCCATAGCTCATTTCAACATGGGTAGACATTTCTGTGTTCTTCAGTAGTAATATTATAATTATGAAAATTTTGGACAGAATTTTTCAATTTTTGAACATGGATTTTATGTTTTCTTTTATCTTTTTTTAAAAAATTTCCATCCTGGGGCGACTGGGTGGCTCAGTCGGTTAAGTGGCCGACTTCGGCTCAGGTCATGAGCTCACAGTCCGTGAGTTCGAGCCCCGCGTCAGGCTCTGTGCTGACAGCTCAGAGCCTGGAGCCTGTTTCAGATTCTGTGTCTGCCTCTCTCTGACCCTCCCCTGTTCATGCTGTGTCTCTCCCTGTCTCAAAAATAAATAATAAAAATGTTAAAAAAAATTAAAAAAAAACATTTCCATCCTTTGCATAACCTGGTTCAATGGAAGGATGGCACGTTTCTGGGTCTTGATGAAGTTTGATGAAAATTTGTTTTTTTATATGGTGACTGCCTTATACTCTTCACTGCTGAAACGATGCTTTTTGTATTCATAGGCCATCAACTACATCTTTTGTACCCCCTCTCAGATGTTCTTCTGTGTATTTGGCATCAGGGAAAAAATATAGGGGCTCATTCTACTTTGTTATGCCTAAATAATGTATGCTGTTACTCCTACTTTTACCTTGGGCTAAGGAATATATATAATTGTGCATTCTCTGTTTCTCCCTATATCTCTCTTACTCTTTCTCTCTCTCTGTTCCTGAAATTCCCTCTCTTCATCTCTTTCAGTTTCTCTCTGTGTCTCTGTCTGTCTCTGTCTCTGTCTCTGTCTCTCTCTCTCTCACACACACACACACACACACACACACACACACACACACACACACACACCAGAGGTTGTCCTGAATGGGAGGCCTTCCCTTCCATGGCCTTCTCCGATGCCTAAGTATCTTGTCTGCTCTACAATTCCCTTTCTCCAGCCTACTTTCCCTAACTTTAGAAACATGAATAGAGTCTCTGAAATATAGACAGGAATTTAATTGTAATTCTTTTCACAATGTTCTTTTCTTACAACCAGCTCAATGATATAAGAATTAAAATATAATAATTGCCAATCATTTTTCTTGGCTTCCACCATGATACTTCCCTATACATAACATCAGAACTCATGACTTGAAGCTCAAATGAGGGAAGCCAGTAGATTTATGCAAAGTTCCGAAAAACCCATACTGCATTTAGAACTCAAATCATATGTCACATTCTCATTCCTCTTGAGACAACTCTACCAAGGCACTCTTATTAAAGTTCAGTGTCAAATCCCACCTAGGTAATTAGCATAAATATAGAGCAGTAGAAAGTAAGACTGGCAAAAACGTCAAAGAATTTGAGATCTTACAATAGGTTAAATATTTTACAATGGTCTACAACAGTGACCACACGTGAACAACAGATGAATACGAAAATGTTTGCCACCCTGAATCAGAGGAGAGCAACTTGTTATGTCTAATGGGGTGGAGTGCTGAAGAATTGCACCTCCCCAAGTCCAGTTACTAGGAAGGAGGATTTCCTTCTGTGGCACATGTAGGAACATCTCAGAAGTATGTAGCTCTGAGGTCTAAAGGGAACATCCAGGTGCTTAAAAGTTTGCAAAGAGACATAATAAACAAATGGTATAAGTGAGATAATTCAGTCTGAAGCATTGTAGCTTCTAGAAATTTCTTAGCCATTTTCAATATTTCACCAGTCCTTAAAAACATGATGGAGCCCCCAAATATTCATTAGATTTCCTGAATGATTTTCTTACATTGAGTATGACTCAACCAGTACACGGAAAATATATTTTTCAGTTGCATGTGTTAGAAGACATCACTCCAACCAACTGGCTAAAAGAATAAAAGGAAGTTATTTGCTCACATAATTGAAAAGTTCAGAACTGGAGAAGGTTGCATACAAGGCTTTATCCAGTCATTCAGTGATATCACCATTTCCATAAGGTGTGAGAAGGATTTTGTTGCAGTAAACATTTAATAAAGAAATAGGTTACTCTTTATACACATAATCTTGAACCTTTCTATGTAGACAGGAGGATTTTGTGCACTGGAGATTTTAACTGGATGTGTAGTCCAGCGCTAATTGCTATGAAATGGGATGAGATGACATGATTTTTACAGCCAATCAGGGGGTGCCCTTAGTGCTGAGGACACCATCATTCTCACCTAGGTTTTCAGCATAATTGGGCAGAGGAGGAATGAGTTTTCAGAATGTGAAAAATATCCATTAAAGATAGACAAATAAAAAAATAATGAAAAGTTCTCCTAATTAAAAATCTCATAATTTAGGAGAACATTTCATTATAATTCTGATTGACAGTATGGCTGTTTCTTGGTATGTTTATAGTAACAATTTTTGAGAGTTGCTCTTAGCCTTTGTCCTTTCTGATTTTATTCTTGCCTTCTTAGTAAATATGCATAGGTAGCATTTGGTCATTTGGTAGAAGTAATAAGATTGCTGAATAGCTATAGACCCTTTGCTAAGCAGGTCTATGAGTGCCAGATATTGATCTAGCAATGTACTGGCTCAAATCCATTTTAATTTGCTTTTCCATTTTTATCTTCCTATGGGGGGCTACATTTCTGCCTAGTATGCGAGAAAATAAACTCATTGTTAATTATAGTGCTTGTATTTCTCTATATAGCTAGCAAGAGAAGCACTGACATTGAATTCTGAGATATAAAATAATGCCCACACAGAAAATTAATATGATTAGATTTTTTATACATGAGCCATACTCTTGTCATTTATTTAATTTCAGAGGAGATTAAAAATAGCTATATTCTACAGTCTGGAACACAGCAAGTCAAGATGGTCTTGGATAGCTACTCTGTATCACAGCACACACAATGTTACATAAGCACACTGCTGGGGTTGCGTTTGTTAGTTAGAAAATAAGACATAATTATGGAACATGAATCCACACCATTTAAAATGAAAACAATCTTAGCAATAGGCAAAGTCCAAATCATTTCTTTTTCAGTTTTAAGTTATTATTAGGCTAGAAATAAGGCCCGCTATTCATCAATTTTTTAAACACAATTGAGAGTCATTAAAATTTTGAGAGTAATCAAATTTTAAGTGTTGCCTCTGGATACTCCCATAACATACTGAACAGATATTGGCATTTTAAGTTTTTGGAGGGAAAATGGAAACCCTACTGAATTTGATTTTCACCAGTCTCAATATTAGCTAGTCATATCTATGTAACCTCTTGGACACTGCACACAACATATAGTAGAAATCTCACAAGACAGAATGTTAAGCAGTTAACAGATTGTCACTGGTGTCAGGAGAAAAAAACAAGGGAGGATTAATTTTAATTTCTTCCAGGGGTATAGTAGCAATTTCATTTTCAACACAAGTCAGATCAGTCTATTTATTAATACATTATATAAATTATTATTTTCAGTAATATATAAGAACATACCATATTATGCTGAATTTAGAAAGAATGTTACTTTTGAACATGACAGATTGCTTAGACTTTATAATAATAAATTATGAAACATATTTATATTTAGTCATTAAGTCATTTGCTGTCAAATAACATAGTATTTTGTAAAATGTATTTAATTGCAAAATAATTAAATATGTTAAAGGTAGATTTTTTTTAGATCAAAAAAATTTTTATATGATTATTTTTACATCTATTTATTTTTGAGACACAGAGATAAAGCACAAGTGGGGGAGGGTCAGAGAGAGAATAAGACATAGAATCTGAAACAGGCTCCAGGCTCTGAGCTGTCAGCACAGAGCCCTACATGGGGCCCGAACTCACAAATGTGGGATCATGACCTGGGACAAAGTCAGATGCTTAACCGACTGAGCCACCCAGGTGCCCCTAGATCAAAAATTTTTAAACTGGGATCATAGTCATGTGTTACCTATTGCACATTGTCTAAAAAGCATTCTTTTAATATTTTTTTATAGTTTTTGGGTTGCTTAAGGAGGAAGGTAAAACTGATCTAGAATATTCCATCATAGCCTTCTTTTCATTCACTTTACATCTGCGTGGCGTTTACTCATAAAAGCTGTTAATAAACTGTTAATCAAACACACTCTCTAAAAATACGTTATGAAAATAAAAACCTGACTGCAAAACAACAACAACAACAACAACAACAATGTGATTCATCACATCAATAAAAGAAAGGACAAGAAACATACGATCCTCTCAATAGATGCAGAGAAACCATTTGACAAAATACAGCATCCTTTCTTGACAAGAAAGTAGGGATAGAGGGATCATACCTTGAGATGATAAAAGCCATATACAAGAGACCCAAAGGTAATATCATCCTCAATGGGGAAAAACTGAGAGCTTTCCCCCTAAGGTCAGGAACAAGACAGGGATGTCTACTCTCACCACTGTTATTCAACATAGTATTGGACGTCTTAGCCTCTGCAATCAGACAACACAAAGAAATAAAAGGCACCCAAATTGGCCAGGAGGAGGTCAAACTTTCATTCTTTGCAGATGACATGATACCCTATGTGGAAAAGCCAAAAGATTCCACCAAAAAGCTGCTAGAACTGATCCATGAATTCAGCAACGTTGCAGGATATAAAATCAATGCACAGATATCACTTGCATTCCTATACACCAACCATGAAGTAACATAAAAAGAAATCAAGGACTCAATCCCATTTACAATTGCACCAAAGACCATAAAATATCTAGGAATAAGTCTAAGCAAAGAGGTGAAGAATCTAAAAAAATTTTAGATTGAAAAATCTAAAAATATAGAAAAATACTGAAAAATATAGAAAGCTTATGAAAGAAATTGAAGAAGACACAAAAAAATGGAAAAAATATTCCAGGTTCCTGGATAGGAAGAACAAATATTGTTAAAACAATCTATATATTCAATGCAATACCTATCAAAATAACATCAGCATTCTTCACAGAACTAGAACAATCAATCCTAAAATTTGTATGGAACCAGAAAAGACCCCGAATAGCCAAAGCAATTTTGAAAAAGAAAACTAAAGAAGGAGGCATCAGAATCCCAGACTTCAAGCTGTATTACAAAGCTGTAATCATCAAGACAGTATGGTACTGGCACAAAAACAGACACTCAGATCAATGGAACATAACAGTGAACCCAGAAATGGACCCACAAACGTATGGCCAACTAATCCTTGACAAAGCAGGAGTGTCCAATGAAAAAAGACAGTCTCTTCAGCAAGTGGTGCTAGGAAAACTGGACAGCCACATGCTGAAAAATGAACCTGGACCACTTTCTTACACCACACACAAAAATAAACTCAAAATGGATGAAAGACCTAAATATAAGACAGGAAGCTATCAAAATCCTCGAGGAGAAAGCAGGCAAAAACCTCTTTGACCTTAGCTGCAGCAACTTCTTACTCAACACGTCTCCAGGTGCAAGGGAACCAAAACAAAAAGGAACTATTGAGACCTCATCAAAATAAAAAGCTTCTGCACAGCGAAGGAAACAATCAGCAAAACTAAAAGACAACAGACAGAATGGGAGAAGATATTTGCAAACGACATATCAGATAAAGGATTAGTATCTAAAATCAAAGAACTTATCAAACTCAACACCCAAAAAACAAATAATCCAGTGAAGCAATGGGCATAAGACATGAGTAGACACGTCTCCAAAGAAGACATCCAGATGGCCAACCAACACATGAAAAAATGCTCAACATCACAAATCAAACCACCTCACACCTGTCAGAATGGCTAACAGTAACAACTCAGGCAACAACAGATGTTGGTGAGGATGCAGAGAAAGAGGATCTCTTTTGCATTCTTGGTGGCAATGCAAGCTGGTGCAACCACTCTGGAAAACAGTATGGAGGTTCCTCAAAGAACTAAAAATAGAACTACCCTACAACCCAGCAATTGCAGGTCAATGTGTGTGTGTGTGTGTGTGTGTGTGTGTGTGTGTGTGTGTGTGTCTGTGTGTGTGTGTGTGTACATACATAATTAGTATTTATCCAAGGGATGCAGGTATGCTGTTTCAAAGGGGCACATGCACCCCAATGTTTATAACAGCACTATCGACAATAGCCAAAGTATGGAAAGAGCCCAAATGTCCATCTATGGATGAATGGATAAAGAAGATGTGGTATATATAGACAATGGAGTATTACTCGGCTATCAGAAAGAATAAAATCTTGCCATTTGCAACTATGTGGATAGAACTAGAGTGTATTATGGTAAGCAAAATTAGTCAGTCAAAGACAAATATCATATGACTTCACTCATATGAGGACTTTAAAGATACAAAACAGATGAACATAAGGGAAGGGATGCAAAAATAATATAAAAACAGGGAGGGGGACAAAACATAAGAGACTCTTAAATATGGAGAACAAACAGAGGGTTACTGGAGGGGTGGTGGGGGGAATGGGCTAAATGGGTAAGGGGCATTAAGGAATCTACTCCTGAAATCATTGTTGCACTATATGCTAACTAACTTGGATGTAAATTATAAATAAATAAATAAATAAATAAATAAATAAATAAATAAATAAAAGAAAACCTGAGAACTCTTGAATTAGTTTTTTTTTCCACTCCTATGCAGTTAAATAAAATCAGATAAATTTTCTCTGGTTCATTCAAACTGAAAGACATTGTGCAGTACTTTCTTCAACACTTAACTTGTAACAGAGCTATGTCTTTAGAGAAGTAGGGCTAGAAGCCAGCTTCCAAGAGTGGAAGAAGTGAATGGAAAACTGAACTCTGAAAAGAATTTTTTTTTAATTCTGAATGTGTTTCCAAGTCAATGTTTATTTTATTTCCCTGTTAAAATTTATATTCTTTAGAACAAAAGTAACATAGTCTGTCATAGTCCAAGAAACAAACACTTTTACCCAGTTGTTATCAAATATATGTGTTCAGTTAAAGTCTATAAGGAGACCTGTGGGCTGTTTGCTAAGTCCCTTTGCCATCACTTCAGCCAAGATTTGCTTTGAATTTCTAAGGCTCCCTGTGGCTTCAGATGAATTGGAACTCCATGCTGCCTGCAGAGGTATTTCACTGGCATGCTAAAATTTTACTATCTCAGGATCACATCAACTTGTGTACCTTTGTTTTGCATTTGGGTAACAAAAAGACTGGTCCATCATTGGAATTGAACCTAGGTGAAATCACCCCCATTGTTCCATCATCCAATCCCAGTTTAAGAACCAATCTAGTCCATGTTGTTATGGTTAGCAAAACAATCACACTTGTACATTAAAACACGGAAGTATTTCTATGGATACCACTGTTATTAGCATTCAGTGCTACATTTGGTTGTAGGTTTCTGTATGACAGATAAATATTGTTGGATCCTATTTCCACTCATCTGCTAACACGTAACCTAAACAGGCCTGTACCTGTTATCTAGATTACACTATATAATACATTATGTTCAGTAACTTTTATTTACGGAGATATGTGTAACTAGGCTTCTGGATACAGGTGTAGTTAAAGATTTTTAAATGGGTATGTTGAAAATAATTGCCTATTTTCTCTTTTTACACTGATAAAAATACTCAGTTCAAGAAGTGATGACATAGCCTGGAGAGTAGAGAAAAAGATATAATGCATGGGGTAGTACCATCAATGACTCAGCTTGAGGAGGTGATAAGGAGAAAATGTATTTATTCTGGAGAGTGTTATGGAAAGCATTCAACTCTTGCTTCCTGATGTTATTTCTGTAAATTATTAGTTCTCTGTACTGAGAGCAGTCTAACACAGAACATGGGGACTCTCACATTCTTTTGACTTGTCACAGGCTCAAGCTGTGATGACTAACCCCTTTACTCCTAGATGGCCTACAGAGAAGTTCTCTGGCTGATTTCAGATATTATTTTTTTCACAGTAAGAATGCTAGTAGAATAGGTGGTAAGAATATAATGAAGTAAAATTCTATTCTCTTTTCCTCCCCTCTAGGTATATTCCAACTGGCAGGTTTTGTTGTAGTTGCTGATAAAAATAAGCTATACCTGCTCCAAGCCAGTAAGGGGTCAAGATATTAGAGACATAATAGAAGTGTTTGGTCATATATCACCATGTCAGTGACACCTGGTCAGACCCTCTTATCTTCACTACCACACACACATACACGTTACAGTTCAAATAGTTTCTTTAAAACTCTGCATCCCCTTTTCCATTACCTATTTTTATAGTATGCTATCATAATGTATAATGCATTATATAATTTGCTCATTTGTCAGTCTCTCTTCTAAATTATTACCTCATGAAGGACAGGGTTTTTGATTTGTTTTGTTCACAAATATATTCCCAACACCTAGATCAGTGCCTGGGACAAAGTAGCCACTTCATAAATATTTGTCAAATAGAATAAATCGTTTTATAAACATAAAACTCCCATTTGAATGGGAAAATGTTTGGTGTCTCCTTTCCATCTCTGCAGAGATGGGACAGAGTCAAGTACCTTCCTGTCACTGAACCACAAGAGAGTGGGCTATGGTGAGAGGAAAATAGAATGGGTGGTTAGAAGTGCAGCCTCGAGAACCACACAGGATCTTGGCTTCACTTTCTAATCCTATGATCTTGGAAACATTGCTTGACATCTCCATTCCCTATTTTCTGCACCTGACATCTTATCTCACACTTTAACTCGGTTTTCAGGATGTAATGTGCATAAACTATTTAGATATATACCTCCCTCATAGCTCTTATTATCATGACAGATATCTTATGGCTTTCCACAAAGAGCACAGTGCAGGAACCAATAACACTATTAGGCTATGGGGTCTTGGATTTTCTTACTATTATGATTCTTTTTTTGATTTAGAGATAATCACAAAGTAGGAAAATTAACCTCTTAATAGGAAAAATTTCCCCCCTAAATGATATCGCAGACATTAGACCCTGAAAACTGTTGCGAATTAGCTCACAGCTCAATGAACGAAAACAAAGGTGTTCTCTTTTTCTTTCTTTCTTTTGTTTTTAATTTACATTTCTTCCCTGGAGAATATTAAAAGTCAGTTGGCAACAAAAGTATTGACAAACTGTGATTAGTTCTGTGTCATTTTTATTTTTTTTTAATTTTTTTAATTTATTTTTGAGAGAGAGACAGAGAGACAGAGAGGGAACAGGAGCGGGAGAGGGATGGTGGGAGAGGGAGAGAGGATCTGAAATGAGCTCTGCACTGTCAGGAGTGAGGCTGATGTGGGGCCCGGACTCACATAACTAAGAGATCATCACCTGAGCTCAAGTCAGATGCTCAACTGACTGAGGCAGCCAGAAGCCCCAGTTCTGGGTTTTTGAACCATCATTTTCACTTGAAATAGCAATGTGTAAGGAATTTATATTTAAGGTTAAACTGCAAAAGTGTTAGTTCTGACTTTTTCTCATGCTTTGTAAATTTTATAGATGGGGGCCTCATGATGTAATAGTTTAATATATTCTGTGCTGCATTGCAGTTTTGGAAAGTGAGATACTTGAGAGCCTTTGCATTGAAAACTTCCACTTTAGGACTTTTTAGGAAGCGAGTAAAAGGCCTGTAGGACAGTATGACAGACTTGTATCAATCCTACCAGGAACCCAGCTACACACAAGTCTGGTTTGGATAAGACAGAGGAAAGGGGAGATAATGTAACAACTAAATTTTATTTATAAGATGAAAATGAGAGAACTGATCTTATTTCCTATGGTAGCAAAATACTCAGGAAATCTCTCTGTACATGGCAAATAGATTCCATCACTAATGTTGTGACATACTAAATTATTGCCAAAAGAATATTTGCTATTAAATGGAACTCATTTTATAACCCTGTCTTGTGAGCTTGGATGAACAAAAGAGGAGAAAAAGGAGTATAATTTGAGATGGAAAAATGGAATAATGACTTCTTGACAATGGGAGTGGTTTTAAGAATGTGTTCCACAGACACTTAGAACTTATCAACAGCAGCTCCTCAGTACTGAAAACATGTAACACAGCGTGTTTTTAAATGTTTTACCTAACTTCTGCAAAAAGAAGGGAGGATGGGGAGGGCCAAGGTGGAGAATAAGGATGACTATCTTCCCAGGCCAGGTCTAGGCATTTAGGTAAATATTAAATTCACATTGCCAAGCAGAAGACGCCTTATTTTGGTATTGTCTTTTTTTGGTTTTCTATATTTTCCCTTTTTCTTCTGAAATCCTGCATCTGTTCTTATACATTACCCACTTTTCCCTGTTAGCTCCTCTATAACATAATCAACAGTGTTATTTTTAAGTCATGATCTGCTCATCTCAACATCTCAGTTAGGTGTCTCCTTCGCTGACCTTGTTTTTATTTTGTTTGTTTTTATCCGTTGATTATGGGTTGCTCTGCTGTTTTTTTTTTTTTTACTTGTTTTGCTTTGCTTTTGTATGTTAGACATTCTGTATAATACAAGAGTAGAGCCTAATGCAATTAAGTTTTATCCCCAGAAAAGAGAGAAAAAGAGACTGTACATGATGAGGAGGGAAATAATGAAACATATGGATAAGAGTTTATCATGGGATCTAGCAGGCAGAATTCCAGGATGGTTGCCATGATTCCCTGTCTTTGGTGCCCTGCTTCTTCTTCTCTCCTTGCGTGTGGGTGGGACTGTGAATACACAGGGGATCTCTCCTGGGTTTAACTTATTTTATGGCCAAGGAAAGGATTTTGTAGATGTCATTAAGGTGACAAAAGAGTTGATTTTGAAATAATCAAAGGAGAGATTATCCTAAGTAGGTCTGATTCATTCAGATGGGAACCCTTCAAAAGGGTCAAAGACTCAAAGGGAGAGAGATTTTTTTGCTCCCTTTGATGAAGTGGCCTGCAATTTTGTGGCACTTCAGGAGACTTCTGGTTGCTGAGAGTAGGCAAAACAGCAGGCAAGAAAACAGGATCTCTGTCTTGCAACCACAAGGGACTGGATCTTGTCAAAAACGATGTGAGCTTGGAAGGGGAGCCTAAGCTTCAGATGGAAGCACAGCCCTGGCCAACAGCTTTGATTGCAGCCCGTGAGAACCTGAGCAGAGGGCTCAACTAACCCACCTCTAGACTCCTGACCCAGAAATACTCAGAGACGGTAAAACTGGCTCCCCTGAAACTGCTAAATTATGATATGTGTTATACGGTGATTGAAAACAAATGCATGGCATTTTTTCACCATGGCTTACCTGTTTTGAGACTGGGACCAGGACTTTTTCAACCCAAACACCAGACTTATTAACTGTAGGAGATCTATCCCTACTTTGCAGTCTACCACTGGCTATTAGTTTGCTGCAGGGATCACTTTGCTCCCAAGATCTGTCCCTGGCTTTCTGTACCTCTGGACTTCTTTCTACCTTTTTTGCTTTGCTTTGTCTAAGACTCTGCATACCTCGGGGGAATTTGCACAGTGATTTTGCCACTGTCTTATAATTGTGTAACTGGTACACCTCAGGAGCATTTCTTCTAATGCTTCTATCCTTCCACAGTCTGCATTGGGCTGTAGTGGCCGCACACTCAGGGATGGTCCTATATGCTGAGTAGGTGCTATCTGCCTGCTTGGTTGCTCTGCTTTTTGTCTTCTAACATCCACTATGATGCATTTCAGAAAGGGTCCATTTATCTTAGATCTGTCATAACCCTTCTGCCATGTCCAAAGACTTTGACCTGGGACACATTCCAAGAGATTTCTTTTAGTCATTCTGTCCTTCCGTGAGTCATTGACAAACACTAGATCACCACCAGGCACTATATTAGGGTTTCTCAAAGCGTTTTAGACTTTTTTTTCCTAATAATCCCCAATAAAATTTTGATGCCACAGATAAACTGTACATCTGTTTACCTACTGTGTGTGTTTCTGTGTTTTATCCATAAGAAGAGTAAGATTTTTATCCCTCAAGAACCAATTTTTACCCCCTTCTGGGTGACATTGCCTTGTTGATAATGTATTTATGAGGTCAAAACCCTATGGGACAAATTTGGTGGTTAGGCGCCTTGATCACCTCCTCTTTATCCTTCGTGACAAAGGGATTCCCACTCTAGTGTCATGGTGATGGCTTAACATACAACACACAACAATGGACAGATGAAATTGAAATTGTTTATTAGTCATATGTACTCACTCAGGGGAGGAGAATCTCACCTGTCATTCAAGATCACTGGAACAGAGTGAACAATCAGGGACTGTGAGGGGCAGGCTTTGTAGTGTCAGGAGGATGAGGTGACCCTAGGTTCCCATAGCAGGGTGTGATTGACTTAAGTTTGAATGATTCCACAGTTGGCAGGGAACTGAAGACTAGTGCTCTAGAATAAACAGGAAATGCATTTGGCCTATTGATAATGAGGGTCATTTAGCTAGGAGATGCCATCTGTGGGAGCAGAATAGGGAGGAGAATTTATGGTTAGATCACTCAAGCCCCTTCTGATTTTACCAGATGTCAAGGCAGTACATAACATGAACCATAATTGTATGTCTGACATCACAGTGAAGGTGGATTGCTTTGTGCCTAGAGTTCTTTGAAATTCGAATCCTTCAAGCTAGCCTATCAAAGCAATGAAACTTTGACTGCTTTCTATTTACCCATTCCATAGAAAATGCATACCTCTACTTTCTGTGGCCTAGAGATGACATTAGTGAAAGATCTCTTCATTCCTGGGGCTCTTCCTTTTTTTGGACCTTAGTTAAAGTTTGGTTTCACCTTTAGGGCTCTATAGACTTAAAAACACTAATATTTATAGCTTATTCAATTTATCATCATTATTAGCATGGAAACAATGATTTCTGGTGATACTCTATATCCTAACTAGAATCATAACCTA
The DNA here is from genome assembly GCF_018350195.1 of Panthera tigris. Lineage (NCBI taxonomy): Eukaryota > Metazoa > Chordata > Mammalia > Carnivora > Felidae > Panthera > Panthera tigris. The sequence continues at coordinate 60,984,658 of NC_056660.1, forward strand.
GGTATGTCTCTTAGGAAATTCATGAGGGTATCTAAGTTATATTGCAAATTTTATATATTTTAATTAAAATGATGGTAGTGAACATGGAGAAAAATACTAACAAAAATGTTTCATATAATTCTCGATGTATTTAAAGTAATTTAAAACACATCACCAATATTTATAAGAGCTACATTTCCTGTGGTGAATATTATAGAGAGGTGTGGTAGACAGAATTATGTTTACTCCCTCTTCCAAGATATCCATTTCTTGATCCCGGGAACCTGTTAATATGTCATTTTATGTGGCAAAAGGGAGTTTGCACATGATTGAAGTTATGGATTTTGAGATGGAGAGATAATTTGGTGGTTATCTAGATTAAACCCTATAAGAGTCAGTAAAAGCAAAAAAGTCATTCCCTGCTAGGGTCAGCGACAGAGAGATATGGGTATGGAATAAAAAGGCAGAAACATGCAGCATTGCTGGCTTTGAATAGGGAAGATGAGGTCATAAACCAAGGAATACAGATAATCACCAGGGGAAAAAAACTAGGAAAGAGATACTCACTTAGAACCTTCAAAAAGGAACACAATCCTGCCAATACTTTGATTTTAGCCCAGTGAGATCTATGTTGAACATCTGACCTCCAGAATTGTAAGATAATAAGTTTCTGTTGTTTTAAGCAACTAGGATTGTGGTCATCTGTTATGGCAGCAATGGAACATATATACACGAAATTATAGAAATATTTGTTCTTTCTCTAGCAGTAAAATGCTAATTATAAACCACAAAGAATGTCACATCCAGCTTTTCTCTCTCTCTCTCTCTCTCTCTCTTTTTAGTTTTAATTTAATTCCTGTTAGCTAACGTACAGTGTTATATTATTTTCAGGTAATACAGTATAGTAAGTCAACACTTCCGCACTTCACCTAGTGCTCATCACTGCAAGTGCACTCCTTAATCCCTATCACCTATTTCACCCATACACCTGCCCCTCTGGTAACCACCAGTTTGTTCTCTGTAATTAAGAGGCTGTTTCTTGTTTTATCTGTCTGTATGTCTATCTCTCCTTTTTTTCCCCCTTTGCTTGCCTGTTTAGTTTTCTAAATTCCACATATGAGTAAAATCATATTGTATTTGTATTTCCTGTTTCTACTATAAACATAGGAGTGCATGTATACCTTTGAATTAGTGTTATTGTAGTCTTTGGATAAATAGCCCATAGTGTGATTGTTGGATCATAAAGTAGTTCTATTTTTAGCTTTTTGAGGAAACTCCATTCCGTTTTTCACAGTGGCCGCACCAGTTTGCATTCCTACCAACAGTGTAAGAGGGTTCCCCTTTCTTCACATTCTAACCAACACCTGTTGTTTCTTGTATTATTGATTTTAGTTATTCTGACATTATCAGGTGATATCTAATTATAGTTTTGTTTTTCATTTCCCAGATGATCAGTAATGATGAGCATCTTTTCATGTGTCTGCTAGCCATCTCTATATATTCTTTAGAGAAAAGTCTGTTTGTGTCTTCTGCCCAGTCTTAATTGTATTATTTATATTCTGGGTGTTGAGTTTTATAAATTCTTTATGTATTTTGGATACTAACCCTTTACTGGATATGTTATTTGCAAACATCTTTTTCCATTACACAGGTTATCTTTAATTTTGTTGATTTTTTTTGTTGCTGTGCAGAAGCTTTTTATTTTGATGTAGTCCCAATAGTTAATTTTTGCTTTTGTTTTCCTTGCCTCAAGATATATATCTAGAAAGAAGTTGCTATGGCCAATGTCAGAGAAGTTACTCACTGTGTTCCATTTTAGGATTTTTATGGTTTCAGGTCTCACATGTATTTTTGTGTATGGTATAAGAATGTGATCCGGTTTCATTCTTTTGCATGTTGCTGCTCAGTTTTTCACCATTTGCTGAAGAGACTGTTCTTTTCCCATTGGATATTCTTTCCTGCTTGTCCAAGATTAACTGACCATACAGTGGTGGGTTGATTTCTGGATTTTCTATTCTGTTCCATTAATTTACGTGTCTATTTTTGTACCAGTACCATACTGTTTTGATCACTACAGTTTTGTAATATAACTTGAAGTCTGGAATTGTGATGCCTCCAGCTTTGCTTTTCTTTATCAAGAATGCTTTGGCTATTTGGGGTCTTTTGTGGTTCCATACAAATTTTAGGATTGTTAGTTCTAGCTCTGTACAAAATGCTGTTGGTATTTTGAGTGGGATTGCATAAATCTATAGATTGCTTTGGGTATTATAGACATCTAATATTTATTCTTCCAATCCATGAGCATGGAATATCTTTCCATTTCTTTATGTTATCTTCAATTTCTTTTATTAGTGTTTTATAGTTTTCAGAGTAGAAGTCTTTCACTTCTTTGGTTAGGTTTATTCCTAGGCCTTCTTATTTTGGATGTAATTGTAAATGGGATTGTTTTCTTTTTTTTTTTAATTTTTTTAATGTTTATTTATTTGACAGAGAAAGAGAGCAGGGGCGGGGGGAAGAAGAGAGAGAGGGAGACAGAGAATACAAAGCAGGCTCCAGGCCCTGAGCTGTCAGCACAGAGCCCGATGTGAGGCTTGATCTCATGGACTGCAATATCATGACCTGAGTCAAAGTTGGATGCTCAGTTGACTGATTCACCCGGTGTCTCATAAATGGGGTTGTTTTCCTAATTTCTTTTTCTGCTGCTTCATTATTGGTGTATAGAAATGCAACAGATTTCTGCACATTAATTTTGTATCCTACAACTTTACTGAATTTGTTTATTCATTCTAGAAGTTTTTGGGTAGAATCTTTAGGGTTTTCTATATATCATATATCATCTGCAAATAGTGAAAGTTTTACTTCTTCCTTACCAATTTGGATGCCTTTTGTGTGTTGTTGTTGTTGTTGTTGTTGTTGTTGTTGTTGTTGTCTGATTGCTGTGACTAGGACTTCCAGAGCTATGTTAAAAAAAGAAGTGGTGAGAGTGGGCACAATTGTCTTGTTCCTGACCTTAGGGGAAAAGTTCTGTTTTTTCCTATTAAGGATGATGTTAACTGTGGGTTTTTCGTATATAACCTTTATTATTTTGAGATATGTTCCCTCTAAACATACTTTGTTGAGGAATTTTATCATGAATGAATGTTGTACTTCATCAAATGCATTTTCTGCCTCTTTTGAAATGATCATATGGTTCTTATCCTTTCTCTTATTGATGTGAAGAAATCTAGCTTATTTTCAATGGGATAAATACTCTTGTCTCTTCACAAATCCTTTGGATCCTTAGTGGAAGGATGGAAGGCTTCATGCTTTGCAAAGCTTTCACAATGACTTTCCAGGCTTTGTTGAGCTTAGGTAGTTGAACTCCCTTCTGCCTTCATGTAATTATATTTTTATATGTATAACATATATCACACTTAATTTCACCAACAGACCTTAAGCATTTGTTCTTCCTCCATGTGATATTCAAAAGTACCATATACTATATTTTGAAATTTTTAAAATAATGTTCCTTTTATATAGACAGAAATTTAGCATTTGCAGGATAAAATCATGTCTGCCAATAACCTGCTCCACATCCCGCATAACCTCACAATTGGGCTTATCTATAGATCCCTGGACACCGTTCCACCCCCTGTGGTCCTTGGAGTGGGATGAGGCCAGGTCCCCACATGATTGAACTAGTTTCGGAACTCTGTCCAGAATTTCTATTCTGCTTTTCCTGGATATTTTCCAGGACCCAAGTTGGGATTAAAGCATATTCCATTAACTTGTATACCCTTATATCAGCATAACTGGCACCTTTCCCAAAGCAAGACTCCATATCATTGCATATACCAAAGTGTCTATTTTCTAAGACAGAATTTTCAGTTTCTTGAGGCAACATACTGCGAGTTCATTTTGACAGTGACTAGTTACAAGACAAAAATCTCCTCAAGCACTGTAATCTTATCTTTCAGTGTTTAGCTTACCAAAATGACAGAGCTTACATTTTCATTCCTATTTTGTAGCAACAAAAGCAATTTTGTATAAAACTACGGGGATAACAAGGGTCCTTGGGCCTTATATACTCATGGCCATAGGTGATTTGAATTGGAAGATGAATCTAGAATTTGACAGGAATCTTCCGAGGATAAAAAAAAGAGAGAAGAAGAACTGAAGTCCCGGAAAATAATACTAAGCAATTCGAATTTTATAAATGACACAGACAATTTGGATCGGGGAATTAAAAAAAAAAAGGATATTTAACACTACTGAACCTTTAAATTACATAAGTCAGAAAAAACTGTGAGTATTCAGCATAAGCTTCAGTATCTATTTTTTGTCTTGTAACTGAGTTCCTGGGTAGAAATGATAACAGAAGAAAGATACTTTATCCTAGGGACAATTGTCACATACTGAAATCTGGGTACTTAAAAAAAGAGAAAGGGGAAATTATATCTGCTAAACATCAAACAGCAAAACAAAACCTGAAATATCTATCTATGAAATATCTATTTACCTATTTATTTTTTAACCTGTCTAATTAATGGTCATGTCAAAGTAGCAGTTTTCAGGGACACAGATGCTGAAGAGTAGAGAATTTTGTCTGGGAAAAAATAATTCAAAGTTTTTCTTCCTAATGGCCATTAATTTTAGTAATATTTGGCATCTAATAAAATGTCATTCATTAATACATGCTAATCTTACCTTAAAATGGCACCAAACTAAAGTTTTTTAGATGCACATTTACCTTAATAAAACATTTTTGATGCTGGCTGGCTGGGTTCGATGACCGGGCAGCATCCTGCAGGACCTGCCAGGAAGGTCCTTGGCTTAGTGCAGGATAGAAATCAAACATGAGCCAGAAGGACATGGAAGCAGAGTTTATCAAAGAGATAGAGAAAGTGTAGATACCAACAGAGTGTAAAGAAAACTCAGAGAGGAAAAATGAGTGTCTCATCTTTGCTTGGGGTCTTTCTTTTTTTAATGTTCATTTATTTTTGAGAGAGAGACAGAGTGTGAGCAGGGGAGGGGCAGAGAGAAAGGGAGACACAGAATCTGAAGCAGGCTCCAGGCTCTGAGCTGTCAGTGCAGAGCCCTACACAGGTCTCGAAGTCATGAACCTCGAGATCATGACCTAAGCAGAAGTAGGACACCTAACCGACTGAGCCACACAGGCGCCCCAAGGGTCTGGGGTTGTGAGGATTTTGGTCAGGTGCACGTGTCCTCCTAGGCATCCAGAAACAAGCATGAGTATTTAGGTGTCCTCCATAAATTATTTATGCCCTGGAGGACCCAGGTGTCTTGGAAAATGTTCATGACAACCCCGCCTGGTCACGGCTTAGATGTTATCTGCTGTGCTGGAAGACTCCAAAGAAACCATTTACTCCTTGACCTTTACAAGGAGGACATCCATTAACTGTAAGCGTGTGCAGGCCTGGGGTGCAGGTCCTAGCAAGAATAGAAATCGGGAAAAGGAACAACAACAACAACAACAACAACAACAACAACAACAGCAACAATAACAAAACAGTCCTTTCATGGAGTCCTTTCATTTTCCCTAGCTCACTTTTAATCCCCAACACAGCAGATATTTGTGAGCTAGCACTGCTAAACTTACTGCAAAAGAGTTGTAGCTGAAGTTGGAATCATATTAAGAAATCAGTATTTCTAGTTTATGTTTGGAACACTGTTTTCTCTCCCCTCATCTCCTTTTTTCATGTGTGACTGACATGGCCGTCCCTCTCAGTCAGCACTTGCATACAAGCCAGCTACTCATAACTTACCTTCATGAGCATTCACCAGTCTCCAGTCTACCCCTCTCCCAGGGTTTTTGAGGAAGTCATAATCCACGGGACACACACCAGCCTTTCGGTAGTCTTCTTATGAAAATATGTTCCTCTGTAAACCACTATCAAGTCCATGAGTGTGTCAAAAGAAATAGAAGTTCCCTCAATTCCTAGATAAACTAAACAAGCTGTTGGCCACTTCTGAGCCTATCAGGTGGTTACCAGAAGTTTCCTCATTCAACTTCAGAGATTCTAGTACCCAGTCCATATTTTCTACTTTCTTCTTACTAGCTTCTTACTTTTTAGGGACCAGGATCTGTATGCATTTTACTAGATGGATTAACAATTCCCCAAAAGTTTATTCAGCAAAGCACAGTAGTTGAAGCTTACTATGTGTCGCGCATTCATCTAGGTGTTTGGAAACATTGCTGGGGGAAAACAAACAAACGAACAGCAAAGATCCTTTGAGGGGAGAAGGGTACAGACAACTGGCTGTAAAGGTAACACATGATTTAATTATATGTAAAAGAATCAAATGCTTAAAGGATAGGAAGTAAAAACAATGCCAGTTTGGGTATGGTTTGAAACTTTATATTAAGCAGACACATTTTTTAAGTTGATATTTAATCACAGTTTTGGAGACTGACTCTTTGCTGCCATTGTCCTCTATTACTAGATGTGTGCGAGGTAATATACATCCTCATATCTGGCTTCATATTTCTTTTGTCTAACTTATTTCTTTAACTCTTCTAGATAACTATCCTAACTTCATAATGATGTGTCCCAGTCAACAATGTTGGTAGCCTATGTGTTTCCAAGTGAAACCCTGCATATGTTTAATCCTGGAATTTCCATATGTATTAACATTGTTGTAGAGTCTCCAAGGTGTCCTGACCCACTAATCTTTGTCTTGAGGGATAAGGATGAACAGAGCATGTTTACTGTTGGAAGGGTGACATGTCTTACTACAGAAGAGGAAATGAGCCAATAAAACCTGGTGTGTATGGAAGTTCAGAGGGACTGCAAGTATACAAAGTGAAACTGACTGGACAGAGAGAGAAGGTAGGAGGAGCCAGATCCTTTCATTATGGTATTTCTGAAAATCACACTAGGTAGAGAAAACTTTTCTGAGCATGGTTTAAGGTAAAGCAGTCACTTAGAAGACTATTCCAATGGTCCCAGGTAAAAAATCATGGTTAAAAAATTTAATAATTGTTTGTTCTCTGTACAGTTAAGAGTCTGTTTCTTGGTTTGCCTCTTGTTTTCCTTTTTCCTCCTATGGTCCATTGCTTTTTTTCTTAAGTCCCTTCCACATATAAGTGAAATCACCTGGTATTTGTGTTTCTCTGACTTATGTTGGAAGGGAGGTGAGTGGGGGGATGGATTATATCAGTGATGGGCACTGAGGAGGGCGTTTGCTGTGACGAGCACTGGGTGATGTATGTAAGTGATGAATCACCAGATTCTACACCTGAAACCAATACTGCTCTGTATGTTAACTAGCTGAATTTAAATAAAAACCTGGGGAGGGGGGAAGGAAGAATATTAAAAAAGTTTGATAATTGTTGAAGGTGAAAGAAAGGCAGTGAGCCAAAGGCAAGATGAATGAAGTTACAACATATAAAAGAAAATAAGAATCCAAAATCACAAATTAAACCCAGGATTAAAGGGAAATGTACTTCATTCTCTGGACAATAAAACATAAAAATAATAATGTTATAGTTTTAGTGGGAATAAGTAGTTTGTAAATTTTATGAGAATATGATCAATGAAATATTGACAGTTGTGAATTAAATAAGTGTGCAATGAAAGAAAGCTAAAGACAAGATAAAACCAACTACTTGAATGTCAATAACAGTTTTAGAGATATTCTAATATTTTTATAACACTATTCCATTCATACTAGAAATAAAACAAATATTTAAAATATGTAAGTAATTTTACATAATATATAAATACTGATATGGTAAAATCATAAATAGAAATATCAAATATTATAAGTAATATTTTATAATTAACATAGTTAATGCAATAACTACAAAATTAAAATCGAGTCTATATTTAATGTGACATAACTAATCCGATGAGAAAAAAAATATTAATGAGTGAGACTAGCTAGGGGATTTAAACAGGCAGACAAAATTTTGTACACACACATATTAAAATACATCATGAAATGAAAGTAATTAAAATCTATTGCCCTGACATAAGTTTAGGGAGATAAATAGATAGACACATTGTTTTAACACATTTTATCATAATGCATTAAATGATAAAGTTAGTAGCATAAATTTATGAATCAATAAAGTATATTATTTTCTGATATTGGGCTGAATGATGAGGTATTTGAGGAAAATTTAATGAAATTACACTTTTTTCCCATCACAACATACACCATATTACATTCTAGGTGAATCAAAGAGCTAAATGTCAAAAATAAGAACTTATGTAGTATAAGTGAATATAGGTCAATATGCAGTAAATCTTTGTATGTGTAATTTTTTTTTGATTTTTACAAACATCCATTTAACTACAGAATGATTTAAAAAAGGTAATAAGCAAAATATGTTGCAAGATTTTTTTGTAAGTAACATGAAAGACACAGTAATAACATCATTAACAATAATCATCTCATATACGAAAAGGGTTAAGTACTAATAACCAAAAAGATAAATGTAAAATGTCATAGTTCACATAAGAGAAAGACATTCAAATTACTTAAAATGTGTTCAAATTTTGGGGAGATAAAGACAGTCAATTCACCACACAAAAAAAGGATAAAACAATAAGATTGTTATCTATACACTAGAATTGAGAGTGTTTGTTATTGAAAAAAAAATTCAAATATCTGTATCAAAATTTATTTTAATTTTTCAATAATTACATTTTTTATACAGCATCTTAAAACATATATCTGAACATAAACAGATTTATCTACTAAGAATTTCACTTCAAATATGGCTAATTTTATATGAAGGTAGTTTGGGGAATGATTTGGTAATTATTTATATTATTGCACATTTTTGAATCTATAAACAATGATTGTGGATTATATACATATTAACTAGTGACCAAATTGATAATCATAAGTGTGTATATACCATAAGAACAATTGGATTTAATTTGGAAGGGTAAAAATATATATCTTACGCATTTGGTGGATGTAGTAAACTCCAATTCTTATTATTTAACTAGCACGAAGTTATGTCTTGAAGGTAGGCATTTCATCTAAAATTTAGATACCCAAATTGATTAAAATAAATATTCTATATTACTGTTTGGGATTCCATTAGCATTCTTGAATTCAAATTTCTCCTGTCAAATTATTTTTGTATTACATTTTTAAATTTACTTTTGTGTAAAGGAATTTAAAAGATATGTGGTAAAATCAAAATAGCATGTGCCATAATTTTACTGTCACATTCTTCAAACTTGACTAAATAAATGAATCCCATGAGTAACTCTGAGAAATGATTTTCTAGGATATAGAAAGTGCTACACTCCTCTGATAGCTCAGAGAGATTTCAAGTGTCCTTAAAAAATGATCATAACCTTTATTTTTAGTATACAATATTTTAGAAAAGTTTTCCCTTTGTCATTAAATGTTTTTATGTAAGTGATATTTCATGGTGTTTAGTCTTGAATCAATAAATACTTGAGTAATAAATACTTGAATCAATTAAAGTTGTAAATGTGGTTAAATGAGATCTAGGGAGTTGTTTCAGACAGCAACAATATGACTTGACTTAAAGTTTCCCTCTGTAAGACTATTTTTTTTTGTCTTATCTTGTTTGTATGTTTTTATTTTCTCCTTTCTTTTTTCTTATTATTGTATCCCATTATTCAAGAAACACTGATTTTATAACAGGTGATTAACAGATATGACCTCAGATTTCTCTATAAGAAGGAATTACAGGAGAAATCTTGTTAGAACTAAGGATGTTTGCCTATGAAGCTTATCATGAAGGACACTCATACAGCTTGTGAAGCCCTATCCACTTACGTGTGTGTGTGTGTGTGTGTGTGTGTGTGTGTGTGTGTGTGTGTGTAGATGTAATACATACCTCTCAAAAACACCGAATCTTCTTTTAAGTAACATATTATAGTTATAAAGATAATAATTTTTAACATTTGAGTGCACACCAGACATTTTACTCAGCACAACTGCTTATTCAGCAAACATTTATTCAGTTCAAGCTCTGTGCTAGGCATCAGACAGGGAAAATAGGCAAAACAATTCTGGCTTAAAAGAACTTCATGAGGCACCTTGGTGGCTCAGTCGGTTAAGCCTTGGACTCTTGATTTCTGCTCAGGTCATGATCTCAAGATTCCTGAGTTAGAGCCCCACATTGGGCTTTGTGCTGACAGTGCACAGCCTGCTTGGGATTCTCTCTCCCTCTTTCTCTGCCCCTCTCATGTGCTCTCATGTGCACTCTCTTTCTCTCTCACAAAATAAATAAATAAACTTTAAGAAAAAAAGAACTTCACTTTATCGATTTTCAATTTTTATATCCTTGTGAATCATAACACAAATAACTGTTATTGTGTGTAATTTCCAGATGTGAAAACTGAAGCAGACAGAGGTATTACCTTTCTGGGGGTCACATGACTAACAGTTGGCAAGATTTCCATGAATTTGTCTCACTCCCTTTATTCATCTTCTAAACATCACAGCACTAAGATGACCACATGAGCACTACAAAGCTATCACAACAGTAAAAAAATGTGAGCATTATAAAACTGAACTACATTATAAGACATGAGGAACAACAAAGAATTCTTGCAAGATAAGTAAAAAATTAAATTAGCGAAGAGGATAGGTAGTTGATGGCACTTATCTGGAAAATGATGAGTATAAAGAATTTGAAAGGTGAACAATGCATCCATAGGGTGTTTAGTTGGTGACAAAGTAGAAAAGCCCCAAATACAGGATGTTGTCAATATGAAGTGGTGTTTTTTGGATTAAAATTTTAAACTTTGTTATATCTACTGAAAATACTGAAACATTACACATTTTAGGCAGAAATCAATATAAATGACACCGGAGAGTATCTATTTTATGAAAGTAAGTTTAAAATGTAATAAGGAAGCTGAGAGAATATTTAGCAAATGAATTGATACTTTAAAAATAGAAAAACAAGGAGTGCCTGGGTGGGTCCAACTTGGGCTCTGGTCATGATCTCACAGCTTGTTAGCCTCACGTTGGGCTCTGTGCTGACAGCTCAGAACCTGGAGCCTGCTTCAGATTCTGTCTCCATCTCCTTCTGCCCTTCCCCCACTTGCACATTCTCTCTGTCTCTCTCTCTCTCAAATATAAATAAACATTAAAAACAGTTTAAAAATGGAAAAATAAACTTTAATTTTGTACATTTGTTTTTTCATGCAAACATACAACAAATTCGGGTAAGATAGATATACTGAATACAAAGATATATAAGTTTTGCGAATAAATTCAAAGAGAATTAGTTACATAATATGATGTTGGTATCAATGGATAAGGGGTCAGAAAAGAGGGAATAAGTGAGAATGAAAAGTTAGGTAAAATATCACAGAAGAAGCTATTAAGTTTATATACCACAGAAGATTATTAGGGTTTTTCCAGATATGCAATCTAAAAGTTAGGTGTTGAATCATAGGCAGGGTTCAGAGAATATCTTACTTTCATCTCACTTAAATTTTGAAGAAGGGCTTCACTCAGGAAAATAACTTAGGTACAATTTTGTACTTTCACCATAGCGTCTTCAATACATTGGCATAAGGCAGAAAGGTGAAGGATTTGTGTTTGAGAACCATGGACCAAACTCAATCATGGAACATACTAGAGTTAAGCAACAAGAATCTAGCTCCCTGGGATGATTGTAGTAAAAATTCAAAGACATCTAGGAACTGAGCTCTAATTCACTCAGGGTTGTTTTTACATACTACCAGACCACTAGATTTCCAGAAAGAGTTGGTAGAAGCTAAGAAGTTCTATGTGATAAGCAAAGTGAGCACTGATTGGCAAAAGTGTGTTTCACCTTGTCTGACAAACCTCATTGTATATTACCAACTGCTATCTAAAATAATAAGGACATTGACAAAGTTGAAAAACTTATCTTTCCACCTCTGATTATGTTTTCTGTTCTTCCTTATCATGAGTTTGTACCTACATTTTTTATCTTTTACTTGTAGTCTGTTGACTTTTTTTTTCTGTTGACATTTTTTTTTAATGTTTATTTATTTTTGAGACAGAGAGAGACAGAGCGCAAGCAAGGAAGGGGCAAACAAAGAGGGAGACACAGAATCCGAAACAGGCTCTAGGCTCTGAGCTGTCAGCACAGAGCCTGATGTGGGGCTCAAACCCACGAACCTCGTGATCATGACCTGAGCTGAAGTCGGATGCCTAACCGACTGAGCCACCCAGGCACCCCTTTGTTGTCATTTTTAAATCAAACACATTAATTATTTCCAACAGTATACGTAAATACAAATATTCTATATTTCCCAAGTTATACTGAATCTAAGGTATTCAAGAGAGAAAGGTATAAAATTTCTCCTAGGAACAATTGTTATTTATTACTGATGTTAGAAAACATATTGAAGATTTCTGATTGCATGACTACCGGCTTTCTTTATTGCCTCTTTGAGGGGTGTTTGTGTGATGTGGCTTGTGGAAGCAGCTGGAGAAAGATAGTTCTGTCCCTAGAAAATGAATTCTCATACCTCAGAGATTGAGATGTATCTGGAAACTTTAAGTTGCATTTTACATAAATGAATTACATTTGTTATGATTAAACTTCCTCACTTCGTGTATTTTTACTCATATTACTAATATATTAGAAATGCTAGCATAATGCATTTATGAATGAAAATACTCATATAATTCAATAATTTTTGGTCAACCATTATTCTAGGTTCAATGTTTTTAAATATTTGACACATATTGTCAACTAATTTTTTTTTCTCCACAGTACAATAATATTGTGACAGTGTCCTACTGATGCTCTCTAAGTTAATTCTTTTTCAAACTAATATCCTATGAAATAGTTTATGAAGTTGTTCTTATGCAGTGACTAATTGTTATAACTCTAAACCTGAATTTTTGTAATCTGAATGAACTGTATGATTTTTTCTCTTTCTCTTGAATGGATGTGAAAGTATTGTTTTGTATTTTTCAAAAATTATTTCTTAAAATTAATATATACATTAATATATACACATTAGTATTTCACACATTCATACATAAATACTGTTTGCCACAGTTATAACGCATCTTCTATTTTCACTCAGGTATTTTTGCTTGTAAGTTAACTCGAAAACTTATGGCGCTCAAGTGAATAAAATTAAACTTTCAGTCACAGTTCATGCTGAGGATCTCCTGTACTTGGTTTCTAAATATTTACATAACTTATATGTAAACTCCAGAGATTATTTGTGGTTTTCATATGGATATAGGTAACGTTTACTTTGAAATTAACCCCCAAGAATTTCTAAACTTAATTATCAGTTGCTTTCATGTAATTTTCACTAAAGTTTTATTATATTAGCTATCAATATCAAGAACAGTTGATTTAATGTGATGTTTCTCACATAGTAGTATATGATCAGCTTCTGTGATTTGGAGAGACATTTTTCCAAAATCGTAGCTCAGTCATGTCTCCATTTGCCAAAAATAGTTTGTAATCTGAGCACTCCAATCTTTAGCATTATTCATTCAATGTCATGTGACATTAAGTTATTGAAATCCACTGCTTATAGGGGCACCTGGGTGGCTCAGTCTCTTAAGTGTCTGACTTTGGCTCAGGGCATGACCTCACAGTTCCTAACTTCAAGCCCCACGTAAATTAGAGCCCCACGTCATGCTCTGTGCTGAAAGCTCACAGCTCCGAGCCTGGATCCTGCTTCAGATTCGGTCTCTGTCTCTCTGTCTCTTTCCTGATCAAGTTCTCTCTCTCTCTCTCTCTCTCTCTCTCTCTCTCTCTCAAATATAAATAAACTTAAAAAAAATTAAATCCACTGCACATATAACATGAGCAAAACAGCTCCTAGAAATTCTCTCAAAAGTAAATTATTAAAACTTCTCATCCCTAACTTAACCTATTTTGCATTCAAAAACTTCAAAACAAAACAAAACTGAAAGTACATAAGGAGGTAAAGTGCTAGAACAACAGGTGTTCTGATCTGGGCAATACATGATTCCTGAGGCAGCTAATTTATATAAATATATATAGAAGATCATGATTGTCCTATCCGAACTATCACTACCTGGAGCCCCTGTGGTTAATACTACTATATATTTCATGACTCCTTGGTAGCCTGCCATCCAAAGACTATAATTACATATCCTAGAGATTCACTACATTTACTTGTCCTATTCTTATGGAATACTTTTATATCACCACATCCCCAGTACGTTTGGCATAAGTTTTGAGAGTGATAAATCTCAGTAGCATAGATGCCTTGCCACTTTAATAATTTAACTGTGTATTATTATTCCCCTGCAAGATTTGCTGGTTACTCACAGAACACAAGAATGGCTTTGGAACTGAAATGATACTTGTATCCTTACACGTAAGAACTAGCACCAGGTGTTAATAAGGAGGTTATAACTCTGCAGTCTTAGCAAAAAATATTCCTACATCTTTCCAGATCCTCACTTTTGAATAAACATGGACACCCTAGAGTATGATGAAACTGACAAGCTTCAATTTAGAAAACCTGGTCCAAATCCTGTAGAAAATGCCCTTGACTGACAGTATTGGTGAGAAGATTTGGAGTGGGGGAACAAAATCATAACCAATTTTAGTAGCGAGTAGATATGAGGATTGGTATTTGCCAGAGGCAGGGGCTGAAATTGATTCTGAGAATTAAATATTTTCACATTTCTAGAAAAAGACTGCATGGATTCTTCTATAGCAATGGTAACAATTAGACAAAAACAGATTTGAAACATGTTTAATTGATCAATGACAACCAACTTGAGGTTGATTTATTCATCCCCAGGATAGGCCACCAGCAACACAATGAACCTGGCTTTTTATTTTGTTTTTATTTAAATTCTAGTTAGTTAACATACAGTGTAATATTATTCCATGTCAGGTGTTTAACACCTTCTTATCCAGTTCATACATAGACTTTGGTCAATGTCTTTTTCACATATTTCTTAGATATCTCTTAGACTCCACTGGTCACTGGGATTTGAATTATAAAATGGGGAGAAGTCAGTGCCACTGCAAAGCATATGAATCATAACTGTATCCCTTGATAGGTCTTTTGAAATATTTTCCTGTATTATAGGGTTTTTTTTCCTGTATTATACACAGTTATTTTAACCACGTTACATGTATTAATGGAGATATCTAATTGAGTGTCTAATTTTTCAGGCTAAACACACTTCTTTTCGTGTCCAATTGGTTTCTATAGTTAATACTTCAAATCTGGCTTCATCTTAGCATTCAAAACACTTTCTTATCCTGGGGAATCATCATTCTATAATATTCATTTTCACTTACTTTTATCAATCAACTGGCAACCTTTTGTTGTATAATATAGCTGTGTCAGAGAGTTGAAATTTATGATTGAAAATTTATAAATCAGTTAAAATTACAGTTCACTTCCCATTCTTTTCTAACTTTTCATGTACTGCAATTACAAATGACCAGAGCTAGGACCAGAGTCCATTGCTCAGCCATTTCCAGACATTCTGTCCGGTTCATGAACATAATCATTTTCTAGATACACAGTACAAGTTGTTACATCCATGGGCTTCCAGTTGTCATTATTTAACACTGCCTATCTATCCTCTGCCCTATTACGGATGACGCAGTGATGTTCCTACACTTGAATCTCAACTGGTTGCAGCAAGAAGAAAAATTCTCATTGTTATCTGTAGCAACTGAGACATTAAAGAACAATAAAATATAGATTTCTAGTAAAATCCTCATTGTTTACCTTAATTTTTCCATAAACTCAGTTTTGTGGGGTTTTTTTTTCGTGATCACATGCAGTCCCTGTTCTTTAATGATGAGAGATTCTAAACTGATTTCAATTTTCAATAGTCATTCTTGAATGAGAATCTATTTCCAACATGTTCATGAGATGGTGCTTTTATAAAGTTAATATTCAGTTAATTATTCAATTAAAGCTGTGTTTTCTCGTCATGCCTATTACCAGAGATAGTCTCTAACCTATAAGAGAGTTTCCTTTTTCTCCCCCTTTAGCAAATCCTTTTGTTGTTGTTGTTGTGATGTCAAGCCTCTTGGACCATGATTTTGCCTGACTTAGTACTCCAAAACCAGTTTCCAACTTCCCCCAAAATATTTTGCAATTTGGGGTAGTGCTGATGAAACCACCATATGTGTCATTGCCATTAAATATTCATGAGATCCATGCCCCTGGAGAAATGTGTTGTACCCAGAAATATGCATTCCACAAGACTGTCTATTTAATATATTATACCCTTCAATGCACCTCTGTCTTCTTTTGCCTTTGATTTTACATTAATGTCCTTTGTGTCCTTCCACAAGTGAGTAATCTGCAATATTCAGGCCACCATTTTACACTCAAATCCACTCATGGATGACTGGATTCCATATCTCATTTCCTTAAATGAGTTCCTTTCACATTCACATTTTACAAAGGAGTGTGTAATGCTATGATATAACTGAACAGATAGCCTTATGGCTTATATGATTTATATCACACACAGGATGCTTTCTTAGCAAATGTCATCTTAATTTATGTCGGCAATGGGTGTAGAAGCTTGTCATTTAACCTTTTAATGCCTTATCTTATTAATTGGTAATAATTCTTTCTGAACATATGAAAAATAAACAGAATGGAAA
Organism: Panthera tigris; assembly: GCF_018350195.1. Lineage (NCBI taxonomy): Eukaryota > Metazoa > Chordata > Mammalia > Carnivora > Felidae > Panthera > Panthera tigris. The sequence goes on from NC_056660.1 coordinate 61,001,228, forward strand.
ACAGCTTATAAACTGCATACTAAATGATCATTGTAACTGACTACCTGTAAATTGAGTCATCTAAGAATGTTTCCTCACTTCTTTTTCCATTAGATTATCCACAGCAAGTCTTTAGATAGAAAGAGCTTGCAGATCAGTAGGTATAAAATCTCTCCTCAGAGACACAAGTCAAAATGTCTCCAGATACTAGCCATTAATCAATGCTAGACCTCAGATGGATAGCTTACAGTTTCATTCTCTTGCTCTAAATCACTTTTGTGTAAATAATTAGGCCCCAGTTTGAAACTCAGATTCACTTAAAATTGCCTTTGCTGTCTTTCTACTATGATCTTACTTGTTCCTACTTATTACTAGTTTGACCCCCATGCAACTTTCTGTCCATACTCAGCACTTCCAACTCCACAGAGTTAATGTTTGCTCCCAGGATTTTATAGGTTAAAAAAAAAAAAAAAAAAGACACGGGACAGTCCCTGCCAATTTGAAATGAGCCACAATCGTGATTAGTCCTGATTCAGTTATTGTGTGATAAAATTATGTATGACCTCAACTGAGCCACCCAGGTGCCCCTCTGCATCTCTTGAGAGCAGAGGCATTAGCAGCCATTTATTCTGGACCAAATTCATAAGATGGTTTTTATAGAAAATGGACATTAAAAATAGAGACAATGCCTTCCTAGGGAGTAATGGGTAGGTTTGTTTGTTCTTCTATATAATAAAGAATTTATCTCCACCAGGAAAAAGTTAGTTAGGTTTGCTTGCTATCCCAAAAAGATTGGATTTGTCTAAACTTGGGATTCATCTTCTATAATTTAACCACTGTGTATGTAATTCTCATCTGCTCTCTTTATGTCCCCCTGTGGACATTAGACCTTAGACAATTGTCCCCAAGATAATGTCCCCCTGTAGACATTAGACCTTAGACAAATGTCCCCAAGCTGCTGTTTGAATTATGAGAAACAAACCATACTTCACTGAAGACTTATGAATCTCATGGCTTCTACCAGCATCCATAAGACTGTAGCTGGGGAAGTTGTTAGTAAGTAGAATAAAATCTAGGACTTTTAACAGTTCTAGACAAATGTCATCTTTCTTGGATATATGCAAATTTAAAGCCAAGTTGAATGCCACTGGAATGGACTAAATAGAACTATATGAGGTGGGAATAATACATAATGTGAATCTATGTCTTCTGAAAACTCTCATCCCCATCTCCTGGTCTAGTGGACTCTCTGACTAACTTTCTCTCATATTCAGTTTTAGGATGCATTCATTTAATTAATTAAGTTAAAGCTTACAATGTATTTTTCCATGTATTTTAAGTAACATGTATGTCAGTTGCCACCTTTGATTTCAGAGACTCCTGCTCTGGTGTTCATAAGAAATACGATATATCCATATAATTTCATGTTTTCTTTCTCATTCCTGTATATTGGTAGCAGTGAGAATGTTTATCTTGGTCAGAAGAAATATTGAGTGTCAATTCACTATTCTAAATCTTCAACTGTATTCTCTGAAGTAGCTGTGGTTATGAAATAAGCAAAGCTTGGAGTAAAAGAGTGTTAATTCCAGTGATCAGGCACTTGAAGCCCCTCAAGACTGCTGGTAAATAACCTACAGGATCTGCTTGCCAGCCTTATGCCTTATCCCAAGGTTTGCTGTTTGCAGGAGATATTGCTTCTTATTTGCAAACGATAAGGAGGATGGACCTCTTGTGAACAAAGGTATTAGTGATGGCCTTTGTCACCAGCTATCTTTTCAAGGATACTTGTATAGGTAGCAGCCTTGAAAGGTAGACACTGTTCCTTACCTTGGAACAAATGACAGGTTCGTTTACTTTGCAGTATAAGGAGGATAATATCTCTCGGAAGCAAATAATAGCCATACTTACTTTACATTAAAAATGATTCAAGTTACATAAACTTGGCATTCTTCTTTTGTAACACAATCTGTCATATGTAAATGTGTCACATGGACTTCTTTGGATCATTCCGTTGGAATTGGGATTCAGGAAGTAGGCACAAATGCTGAAAATCTGGCCACTGCTATTGCTGTAATAATTTGTCCTTTGTCTCTGATCCAGGAGTCACTTACCTTCTGCCAATAGCCACGAAACTTGTAAGCTAATTTGTTGGTTGATAAGTAGAGCAAAAAACTAAGACCCTTTACAGTTCTTGAGACATCTTTAACTCTTTAACCAACTCCTTTTCTAAATCCCTTAGGCCCTTATAACAGATGTTCTTTGCCACATAGAAAATGGATACTTCAATTGTGGAATCAATTTTTATAAAATATACCAAACCGATGCTTTGCCATATCAGGAAAATAATCAGTCAGTAAATATTTATTGAAAAATAAGTTTAAAAGATGACTGTTAAATTTTAAGGAAATAAAAAGTAACAGTGTCATATTCTCTAAGCATTGCATGATATAATAGAAATAAAATTTATAATCATCATCATCACAACATATCATTACTTGTGATAAACTATTAGGCATTAGACACTATATTAGAAGCAGTTCCTTAATGTTTTTAGAAGCATGTGAGTTATCAATTATCATTATACACAAATTTATTATTATTATATTATTATTTTTTTTTTTTTATATTAGAGAGAGAGAGACCACAAGCAGGGGAGAGGGGCAGAAGGTGAGAGAGAGAGAGAGAGAGAAAGAGAGAGAGAGAGAGAGAAAGTGAGAGAGAGAGAGAGAGAGAGAGAGAAAGAAAATCTTAAGCAGGCTCCATGCTCAGCACTGAGCTGATGCAGGGCTCGATCCCACAACCCTGGAACCACAACCTGAGCCGAAATGAAGTCAGACACTCAACCGACTTAGCCACCCAGGCACCTCTATTATACACAAATTTTAGATAAGGCAGTTGACACTCTAAGATATTAATTGATATATGCATGCCAAAGGTTAGTAAATGTGGATGGACCTGATTTGAACATGGGCAGTTTATATTCCACAACAGATCATCTAACTGTTGTAGTCTATATTTGAGAACAGTGACATATAGAATAAAACTAACAAAGTGAGGTTGCACAATCATCTGGCTTTTTTACGTAAATACAATAGTTTGTTATTTGCACACATATTTGTACTGTATTAGAGGCCTTTTAAAATAATAAATGTTTATGGGATGCCTGGCTGGCTCAATTGGTTAAACATCCAACTCTTCATTTTGGCTCAGGTCATGATCTCAGGGTCACGAAATCCAGCTCGGGTAGGGCTTTGCACTAGCAGCACAGAACCTGCTTGGGATTCTCTCTCCCTCTCTCTCTCTCTCTCTCTCTCTCTCCCTGCCACTCTTCTGCTCGTGCGTGCCTGCACTCTCACTCTCTCAAAATAATAATAAAAAAATTTAAAAAGTAATAAAATAAAATAATAAATATTTTGACAAAGAGCTTGAATTTGTGAAAATCCTTTGTTATTAGAGGTCAAATACATATTAAATATCTTGAAGTGGTATTAAAATAGTTTTGTATCTCCTGTTTCTCATTTTTTCTTTACACTTATTTATATAAAATATGCTGATAAAAATATTTTTATATATTTGACTTAACTAGACAAAATAAATGGACTCCAGTTTTCATCTTAAAGGTAATTGACTCACTCAAATATGGAATTATAGCTAAAAACAGAGTTTCTCAGGATGAAACATATACATATTTATATGTGTGCATTTAAATTGCTAGCAAGTAATTGATATATAGGTTATTACTCTCTCTTTACATTCATATTACATTACTTTTGTCCCTAACTTAAATGTAGGTTAATCAAAAGCATTTAGAACTTATAATTTGGAGTAAATATGTGCTTGCTGTGTAATTACTTTTAAGTAGAAAATAAATAGATGCACATTCATGTCTTGTATGAGATGGTATTTTTGATACGAAAGCTTAAAGATGAGATGGTAATATTTCAGCATTATCAGTAGACTTAATTCCATACCTCCAAAACAAAGCAAAAACAGTTACACTACCAAATATGGAGGTAATTCATATACACAGATCTCTTCTGCAACAATAAGGGGGCACAAAACACACAAAATGCATCAATAAGCAGCATGAAATTGGATATGTTCCTACAATGAAAAGATCTTCAGAGTCACTGGTACCTAATCATATAAAAACAAAATTAGAAATGACATAATTTCTGTCCAAAAGGATCACCAAAAAAATTGGCTGTGTCTACCTTCGGGCAATATTTAGGGAAACATACATATTTTGTTCATTGAATTGTAAGTTGGTAAGATTTTACTTGGACCATTAGGATGATAGCTGAACCCCTATTTCCCCTCTAATTATATGTTTGTTTGTTTTTTTCTTCCATTGTAATATCACTAACAAGGGGAGGCTTGCACAAACACAGTAGCCAAGGACAAAGCATGTATAGTTTATTTGTTGTCAAAACTTCTTCCCCACATGGCCTTTCTGTAAGGTCCTTAGCTAGTTTTTCTTTCTCTTTGTCTTTATGAATGTAAATGTTTTGTAATATCATCTCCCTCAACTTGCCAGCTAGTATGTTCTATGTATAATACTTATATCTGCAACATTACCTATCCTGCTTAAGAGGACTTTGTAGCAAATATTTAATTGTTATATGTAAGTCAGTTTTTTATTGCTTAATGTTCTCATTCAACTACACTTCATAATAATCTTCAGTTTGTCAGATACTTTGAGTGTGCACAAACCACAGACACCAGTTGGAGTCATGTGCTATCAGACCAAGCTTCAGGGGGTGTGTGGGGCTGAAGATGAAAATGACTTTGCTTTAAACGTTTCTCCTGATCCTCAACATTCTAGCCTTAAAAGCCTAAACATAGATAGTAAAGTCCTAGTGAGGACTCCAATGCTATTATTTTATTTTTAATGTGGCCACTGAATTCAGTGTTTCTCATTCGCTAAACTTTTGTGATTTTGATGTTTTATTCAAGGACATGTCGTTTTTATATGGACCCATTTCACAAATACAGAAATTCCTGAGTGGAGTATAAGTAGCCAGTACTTCTAACTCAATCATAGAACACTTGTCTTGTCTGTATATATTATAAAGACCTGAAAATGAACTTGTCTCTAGCTTACATAGTGCATTCATTCTATAGCTCAAAAATACTTAAGTAAAAACAACAACAGCAAAAACACAGAACATTTTTCCCCAGCATCAGGTTCTTCATTGTATTGAGATTTAACAAAACAATGAAGTCAATCCAACAAACAAATTAGTTTTATCCTGTAAAAGCTTTCTGGGTCAGTTCTGGTGGAGCATTAAAACAAAGCAGAAAAACAGTCTCAACTCAAATAATACAAAGAAGCCTGTGTTTGTTGAAGAAGAGATTTTTACTGTTAAGTAACAGGCAATGATGAAAGGCTACATTTAATGCAATGGGAAAAGACAGCACAGACAATAAGATCCAAGAATTTGGCAAAAGCACTGAATCAAAAACAACATGACAGGTTCCAGGACATTTTGAATGTCAACAAAACCTCCCATTTTTCCTACTCTTTAATGAGGCTACATTGTTTTCATGAAGGATGGCCAGATATACCAGTTTAAAATAGGATTATGCATGCTAATGACTTCTTATCTGTTAGTTTATTGACGTGAGTTGGAGTTTAAACTGTTTAACATACTAAACTCAATACCAATTTAGTTCATTTGTATGTATATACTTATACACATGCATGTATTTATATGTGTGTGTGTATATTTGTTTATATATTTTTATATTTCATATGTGGATATCTTATGTATAAATTATATGATAACATATGTTATATATAAATATATATTTGGTAAAAGCTTTAATAATAGCTTTGTGAGATAACTCATACTAAAATTACTCCATTAAAGCAAAGAATTCAATAGTTTTAGTATAGTAACAGAGTTGTCCAACCATTAGCAAGATCTAACTTTAGAAAAATTTCATTATCCCCCCAAAGAGCCCTGTAGGAATGAGCACTTAATCCCTATTGTCCTTATCACTAACACTAGCCATTTTCTCTTTGTTTTCATTATAGCCTTGCTAGTGGGTGTGAATTGGTATCTCACTGTGGTTTGGATTTACAAATGAGCTTATCTTGCCTTTGCATATTTTCTTTGGAAAAATGTCCATTAGATTCTTTGTCTATTGTTTAGTTGAATTATTTGTCTTTCTTCTTGCTATTGAATTATGAATTCTTATAGAGTCTGGATACAAGTCCCTTATCAGATACATTATTTATAAATATTTCTACCATTCTGTGGATTGGTGTTTCACTTTTGTAATGGTGTCTCATGAAGAAAAAATTTTGAAATTTAATAAAATCCAATTTATCTGTTTTTCTTTTGTCACTTGTGGTTTTGGTGTTATATCTAAGAAACCCTTGTCTAATCCAAAGTCATAAAAATTTACTTTTATGTTTTCCTCTCAGATTTCCATAATGTTAATTCTTATATATAGGCCTATGATCCATTTTGAGTAATTTTTGTGTATGGTGGGAATCAAAGTGTCTACCTTCACTCTTCTGCATGTAGACATCCATTTGTTCCAATATTGTTTGTTGAAAAAAAATTTTAAGGACCTCCTTTCCCACTGAATTGTCATATTACCTACTGTATAATAAACAATTTGGCTGACCTTTGTGGCTGGATTCTGAGACAGCTTTTAAATCCACAGTATTTCCCAAGTTATAAGAATGTCTTTATTATTCATGGTAAGCCCTGATTATTTATGCTTTCAAGGTGACTCAGGATGGGGGCTGGCCACAAGAAAGACCAACTAGATGATTAGAAGTCATGTGGATACCAGTTGGAGTCATATGATATCAGACCAACCTTCAGGGGCTGGGTGGAGCTAAGGATGAGTTTGGTCATGTGATCAATGATTCTATCACTCATGGTTATGTAATGAAATCACAATAAAAAAACTCTGGACACCATACTTGGAAAAGGTTCCCTGATTGGCAATATTCCGTGCATAATTTTATATGTCATTGTGCTGGAAGGGTGATAACATTCTTGCACCATTGGGGAGTGAATATCAGAAGCTTCATGTTTGGAACCATCCCAGACCTCACCCTATGTGTCTCTCACTTTTGCTGGTTCAATTTTTACCCTTTTGCTATAAAAAATTATAACATAAATACAGCAATTTCCTGAGTTCTGTGTTTCACACAGAACTGAGTTCAGTTGTAAAAACATTATTGGGCTTAAAGTACTCCTATTAGTATTTCTTTGCTTGGCTTGGCTTTTTTTTTTTTTTTTTTTTTTCATTTTGAGAGAGATCAAGTACAAGCAGGGGAGGGGCAGAGAGAGAATCCCATGCAGGCTCTACATTGTCAGTGCAGAGCCTGATGCGGGGTTTCAACTCAAAAACCATGAGATCCTGACCTGAGCTAAAATCAAGAGTCAGATGTTTAACCAATTGAGCCACCCAGGCACCCCTCCTATTATAATTTTTCTGGATAGAAAACTCCTATTTGATAGTCTCTCTTTTTTTGCTTTTCAATATTTTGAATATGTCATCTCACTGACATCTGACCTCTGTCTTGATGTGAAGTTACCTGTTAATCTAATTGGTCATTAATTGTAAGTAATAAATATTTTGTTGTTAATTTTGAGACTTTCTCTTTGTTTACAGCTTTGAGAAGTTTGAACAAGAATGGGTTTAAGTATGGATATCTTTAAGTTTATACTATGTTGACAGTCGTTGAGACTTAGAAATGTGTGGATCAATGCTTTTCATCAAAATATGGGATTTTTTGGCCAATATTACTTCAAATATCTGTCCCTTTCTCACTCTCCTTTCTTCCTGGGGATCCATTATGTTAGTATGCCGTTGGCAAATTGGCATTTTCTTCATTCTTTCTTTCTAGTACTTAGACTGGTAAATCTCAATAGACCTATCTTTAAGCATGCTGATTCCTTCTTCTGCTATTTTAAATTTCTCTGATGCCCCACTAGTAAACTTTTTATTATAGCTGTTATATTTATCAACTCCAGAACTTTTATCTGGTTCTTTTTACCATTTTCTATCTCTTTATTGTTATTCATTATTTAGTGTGATATTATTCTCATATATTCCCTCAGGACTTTACACATGGTTTCTTTTAGTTCTTTGAAAATATTAATCACATTTAAAGCTTTATCTCATAGTTCCAACTTTTGGCCTTCCTCACAGTGGGAGCTTCTATGACTACTCCCCCTCTTTGTCTGTAGACCATATTTTGTTTACATGTTTTACACAATTTAGTTGAAAGCTGGACATTTTAAGTAATAAAATATGACAGGTCTGGGAACCTGTCCTTGTCACACTAAAATTTGTTGTTTTTGTAGCCATGTACAGATTTTCCTGGACTAAGTCTCTAAACTATGCATTATTTGTTGTGTGAACCACTGAAGTCTCTGTTTCCTTAGGATCCTTAGGATGGTGGTCTTCTAATGGTTGGACAGAGACCTCTCTCAAAGTCTCTAAGCAATGAGTTTTCCATCCTTTGCTAAGTAGCTTTGTGTGTATTTTGGAAATACTTTTAATGCTTTAGCCCTTAAATGTATGTCTTAGTCTTCGCTCTCTGCTTACGGAGAGCCACAAGGTCAGCCAAATGTATAAAAGTAGGGCTTTCTAGGTCTTCCTTGGATATTTGCACACTCTTGCACATGCACATGTCTTTTAGATCCCAAGAAATATGTCAGAGCTTTTAAACACTGCCTGTGTGTTTGTTTCATTTCCCAGATTTTCCTTCTAAATTTGGCTAGACTTTTGTTTCTACTGGTATCATAGGCTTAGGTAAATGGGTTGTTTCTACTGGTATCACAGGCTTAGGTAAATGGATGTTAAATGATTGCCACCAATTTCTTTGACAAATATCTGGGGAATGGGGTTTTTCTCATTGAGCAAGACTTGTTTTAGGTCCAAGAACAGCAAACTGCCACACAGATCAACTATTGATATAACTCTGTTATGTGGCTTATGAGAGAGCTCCAAAGCTACTCTGCACACCTCCTCCCTCAGTTTCTTGTTGGTTGTGGGTTTTCACAGTTACTATTTTCACAGCCGCTGATTTTCAGTGGTACCCTGGAGCTGGAAAGAGGAGGGTGGAAATAGACAAGTTAAAAAGCCACAAAGCTCAATGCTCATGATAAAATTCAGATTTTTTTTTTCCTTGAGTAAATGCTCATCAAATTGTTGCAAACTTTTGCTCAATCTCCAGACAGTCATGAAAAAGTCAATTTAGGGATGCCTGGGTGGCTCAGTCGGTTGGGCAGCCCACTTGGGCTCAGGTCATGATCTTGTGGTCCATGAGTTTGAGCCCTGTGTCCGGCTCTGTGCTGACAGTTCAGAGCCTGGAGCCTGCTTTGGATTCTGTGTCCCTTCCCACCTCCCACCCCCCACCCTGTCTCTGCCTCTCCCCCACTCATGCTCTGTCTTGCTCTGTCTCTCAAAAATAAATGTTAAAAAAAAATTTAAAAAAGTCAATTTAGACGATTTGCCTGTCTTACAGAGGAATCAATTTTTTTTTAATGTTTATTTTTGAGAGAGAGAGGGTGGGGGGGAGGAGCAGAGAGAGAGGGGTACAGAGGATCCAAAGTGGGCTCTGTGCTGAGAGCAGACAGCCCAATGTGGGGCTCTAACTCATGAACCATGAGATCATGACCTGAGCCAAAGTCAGATGCTTAACCAACTGAGTCACCCAGACACCCCAACAGAGGAGTAGATTTAAAATTCTTATTCTACCGTTTCAGGAGTGTTTGGCCCCCTACACAATTTTCTTAGTGATGAACTCTATTTCAATGTGATATATATACCTAGTATCAAAAGAACCGGAGCAAGGTCTATATATCTCCCCAAACGACATCATACAACCTCCAAAATCAGGTTTTCAAGTGGAGGACATTCTTTCATTGTAATGACAAGATTAGAGGTTAAGAAGCTTTCCATATTTCTCATAGAAGGAAATTACAGAGAAAGGAATTGAATCAAGTTTGATGACATGGAGATTTTGTTTCTGCCTTATTTGAATATAGTCATTACAAAAATGAAATCTATTTAGTTATCAGTGTTAATACAGACATCAGTGCCATGTTTTTCCCTTCTATGGTCCTATAATTTAGAAATTCTCTTTTGTGCTGAATTATAGAAAAAGTGCCGTAAATCCCAGCATGTTTGAACATAAGAGACATTTGGTGAGTTATTTATGAAGATAATAAATTACTTAAACAGAAATTTTAGAAGTATATCCTACTGAACTTTTATCTGTTTTTAAAATTATTTTCCAATATTCAAATAGGACATATCCTTTAATTTAATATTAACATAAGTGCATTTATATCCAATCCTGTATAATAATTATGATGAATGTTTTCAATATATTTTCCAGACCCATCTCTCCCTTTGCTATTCTCACACCAAATTTAATTTCCTTCCAAAAGAGATATTCTCTTAAAAGTGTTTTGCTTTTATATATCACTTGTCTTTCCCTATTTGATTAAGAATCTCTCTTATGATTCTGAGCATTTTGAAATGTAGCTTTAGGCAAACACACACATAAAAAAATGTAACTATTTTTAAGAGATGTTGCCTCAAAACTATAGCCTTATTATGTAGTCAATTATGGAAAAGGCTTATTTATACTTCATTTGAGTTTAACTTCTGTCTTTGATATTTATGTTATACTTTACTGCAAAGTTGAGTTTGCAGATTGTTCCCCTCCAGCTTCTTCACTATGATCACAAAATTAATTATATATGTACCAGCAGATGCCAACAATATACAACTGAAGAATGTAGTAATAAATCTAAACTCGTCTACCCAATAGAATTCTATTAAATATCATTTCATATTTACTCTTCCTTCCTAAAGTACTTTTAAGCACAATCACATACACACAGTGTTGATACGTAAAATTACCAATTTAAATAAATGGGAGCGCTTAATCTCTTTGTTGATTTATTTGAATGTTGCAGTTAATATTAACTATAATTAGTAGAGGAGATAAACAAGTCAAAAAATCAAGAAGCTTCCTAAATTAATAATTGAAGAAATTTAAGCTTTTATACTTCATGTACTCATGTATGAGGGCTCCAGTTACAATTTCAGAATATACATGCACAATTTTAGAACTATGTATCTACCTATTGGTGATAAAAAGTGAAATCTTCATTCATGTCTTCAGGACATATATATAAAATATATATATATTAGAATTGCACAAAAGTGACCACCTAGGAAGGAACTTACTACCATAATTTTTAAGTGAGATTGCCCTAAAAATGTTAGCTGTAAAATATAAAAGCTATATATTTGGTTATAGTTAATTATAATCATATGTTGAGTTTAAGAGTTTTACGATTACGTACAGATGCAAACACACTCACACATATATCTGTCCCATTACTACTAAGCTATTCCAAAATTTTACCATAGATATCTCTTTTTACACAATATGTTGCACACACACACACACACACACACACACACCAATTCATATTACTATTACCATTTTTTTGAGTCCTGATTCATAACAATCATTTGCAGGTATTAGTGCACTTCTGCCTTCACTCCTAATTTTGGGTGACCATATAATTAATTTTACAAACCTAGATGCTTTTAGAAGTGAAAAGAGGCATTATTAATAATCACATTAGGAAAACAGGGTGAAACTGGGATATATAGCCACTCTTCAAAGCCTACAAACTTACAGATGCCTAAATTCATCCTTCCTTCCCTAAATTCTGGATGACCTGATTAGGTGGCCTTCCCCCTGTCAAACACAAATTGCTCTACATAGACATTGGATTTATAACTCCCTTCACTTTTCATTTTCTCTGATTAATCACCTGCTTGGGGTTCTTTAAATTGTTTCTCTAGTTCAAAGATTTCCTGGTTCCCCATTTCATTTTCACTAAAATCTACATTTCCTGGCATGACCTATAAAACTGAATGAACTTCCTGCTTGCCACCCTTCTGATCTCATTTCTCACCAATCTTTTCCACTCTACCTGCACTGCAGCCACAACAGCCTCTTTGCTCTTCTTGAAACCTACTAAGGCACCTCATTGTCCGTCTACGTGTTGCTTTCCCTCCTTAACTGCTGTCCCCCAGATAAACTTAATGGCATGTTTTCTCATTTCTCTCGTTAGTGTTTGAGTGTCGTCTCCCCCTGAGAGGCTTCCTCTGACTATCATATATTAAACAGTAGTTCCATTACTGTCCTCTTAACTGAACTTTATTCTTTTTTATTACATTTATCACAAGCTCGTGCAGTACTAAATATTACTTAAAATTTTTTTTAATGTTTATTTATTTTTGAGACAGAGATAGAGCGTGAGTGGGGGAGGGGCAGAGAGACAGAGGGAGACACAGAATCTGAAGCAGGCTCCAGACTCTGAGGTGTCAGCACAGGGCCAGATGCGGGGCTCGAGCTCATGGACGGTGAGATCATAACCTGAGCTGAAGTCAGACGCTTAACCAACTGAGCCACCCACGTGCCCCTAAATATGACTTTTATTGCATATCTCCTCCTATTAGAATATAGACTACAAGATATGAATTTTTTACTTATTTCTCTCCACAGCTTACTTCAAAATATATTTCTTGAACTACTGACTGAATGAACAAGTTGAAAAAAATAGGATTAATTACATAGGATCTTTCACATCTTTTTACTATTAATAATATATCACTACCTGAATTTAATCATGTTCTTTGATTTGCTGAGTCTTGTAGTTTGCACTGCGTCCCTTTTGGCATAATCGTTTTTCTTGTAATTCAGATACATCTTCTTCTTCTTCTTCCTAGTCATTTCACTTCTGCAACTTTCCTGTCTATGCACAATCTCTTTCCTGTCTCTTCTGGATCAGTTTTACTATTATAAAATCACAATCTAGCATTTTCCTTTTAAAAAAGAAGAAAATTTCCTCTACTATATAATATATCTTAATATATCCTAATATATCCTAATATAACCTAATATATCCATTTGCCGAGATATATTAAACTTAGTAAATTCAGACCAAAGCTACCGACACAGCACTCTGCCCCTCCAAATTATTCCTGCCTTTGTTTTCTACATACCACAGCGCTAGTCTTGTGCTCAAATGAAAAATACAGAATCATTCTTCATTCTTCGTTTTACTTCACCACAATGTCAAGTGTATCAGCAGGTTCATAGGCACCATAGCCATATGTATTCAGTAGTTTTTCATTTTGTCTGTGATTCTCCTTTTGCAAATTATCATATTTAATTTTCCTAATATTACCATTTATGTCTAATCTCAAATATTATTAAATTACTGGGTTCTCCAACTGATATCCTTCAAGTACCTTCTTCCATAACTCTCCATTGTACCAAGTTACATTTTCCTCCATTGGAGTTATCAGTATCTAAATATATCATATGTAATTATTTGTTTATTCTATATTTTGTTTTTCTCACACTGAAGTATAAGCTTTATGAAAGAAAGAAGTTGTCCATATTATTCATTTCTGTATCTCAACATCAATTACAGTCTGTTAAATAGTAGGTTGTTGAATAAATGAATAAAACTCTCAAGATATCTTTTATCTAGAAATATATTTCTCATGATAAACAGAATACATAATATTAGTTGGATTTGTTTGTTATATTTTTGTGGCATGGAGGTCTGTTTGGGAATCAAGAATTGATGTCCTAGGTTGTAGGCACAGCTTTGCCATGTGACTTTAACAAGTTATACAACTTTACTCAGACTTTCATGATGTCTACAATCATTCCAATAAACTTAAATGAAAATATTATGTAATATTAGCTTTCTTTTTTCACAGGTATTTTAACAAATTTTTTTCAAGCACAAATACAGAGAGAAAGCATGATAGTTCTACTTTAATGAGTGATAATCATCTGATGAAGTGTAAAGAGGAAAAAAAAAGCATGGACAATAAGAAAAAAAAACCTCATTTTACTGGCCTTTGGCATACAATAAAAACAGTGTGACGAATGCATATCCCTGCTGTATATGAGAGCTAATGACAAAACTATGATATCTGTCACTTGCTTTCATGACTAAAAGATCAGCCTGTTTTTTTTTTTTTTTTCTTTTCCAACTAAATCATTATCTGGTCTTCTTAATAAAAATGCTCACTTCACATTATCCTACCTATTCACCTTGAAGGATGGCATAAGTAAAAAAGAAACTGCTTTTGGTTTGCTGCTGTGATTCTTTTCTCCTTTGTGTTTGGATTTGGAATGAAAGCTTTTTAAGTCCAAGAATCATGAGAGTAGGAGACTGAATAAAGAATAATAATGAAAATTTGTTAATAGCTTGAGACAGTGATTATATTTTATACTATCCTTTTTATAAAATATTATAATAATTTAATGCCACACTCTAATATGAATCATTTGCTTTTATAATAAAATATTTGCACCATGGCTAACTCTTATGACCCCATTAATTTATTAAAAACACTTCAAATTTATTTTTGCTTTGTGAAGGTCACTGTATATAAGCAATAAAGAGGGTATTTATTAGGGTACACATTTATTCAGATAGAGAATAACAACAAAGTCAGTACAAAATAATACGAGAAGCTGGTAGACATGAATTACACATTTCCTATTTCTTTTGTTGTTTATTTGCTGATTTGTTTTCTTGTCACATTTCCTAAACTTCATTCCTCTTTAGTATTATCAGGGATGATAACATTTTAGCTTTAATCTATTGCCTATTGTAAGTTAAGGGACTAAAAAGTACCTTTGTGTCATAATATTATTTTCCTGGCCTCACTAGATAAACACATTTAATTTTATGCATTGTTTTCCATAATGCATTATTTTTAAATTTTTATATGCACTATATAAAGATGCAAAATAAAATTTAAAGTATCCAATTTAAATGACAATATCAAAATGCTCTCATGAATACATATAATGTGCTCAATAAGTTTGCATATATTTTCAGAATAATCCTCACCGTAACTTTGACTTACAGATAATGAAACTAATATTCAAATTGGTTAAATCATTTTCCTAAGGTCACATAGCAGGTACAATAAAATGAAAACAAGTAAGACTTAATCCTCTGTAGAATTACATTGTAGATGTAGCATTGTAAGTAATGAGAGACTTAAACTTAATTCTAGCCAAACTCTCCTCAAGGACAGATGTTTTTCATTTCTGTAACTCTATATTTTAGTCCTTTACCCTGATAATATCCATTTCATGAATGTTATTTGGATTTTAAAATCTTATTGCAATAACATATTATGATTATATGGATAATTATTTTTTTAAATCCTGTAAAGATCTGATATTATGGAAGATTTACACAAGTCTATTACAGAAATGTCCGGTAACAGACTACTGACTGTGCAAAAAGATCTTAGAGTCCTTTGGAGATAAATATATGTAAAACACAGGGCTCAACATAAATCCATTCATGGAGACCAGGGAATGTCAGTTTTGATGTCCAACCTGAGGAAACCTTGAAAAAGAAACTAGTATGAAATGGCCATATTTAGGATTGAAAGCAAGGGATAGAGTAAAGCTAATAAGATGGCCTTAAAAAGCAACATGTTTTGTTCAAATTAAGGCAATAATATGTCATAAATTTCCTCATATCTATTATGTCTGAAAGCAGAGGAGTTTGATAAGTCTTAGTCTCCAAAAAATCAATAGAATTTTGCACTCCGTGAAATATAAAATGTAAGAATCTATTGTAAGATTACCAATATACTTATTGACCAAGGCTCAAAACTACATTCAAGTAAAATAAACAGAAAAGCTTGAATGACACCATATTGCAACAAGATTATAGACCTGCCTTAATATTAATTAAGATATCTGACCATAAAGTGTTATTTTTCTTTTGGAATCAAAGTTGATCTGCATTAAAGTGTGATTGTCCTAAAAAAACACATTCAACTATTTTTGGTAGTATAAATTAATGAAGCATAAATGCAGCATGTTTAAAATTGGTTGGTAGCAAAGTAGCCTGAGAACCTACCACACGCAGAAATCTGATGAAAGTAGAAAAGATACCATGAAGAATGAAAAGGCACCCATGCTGGAGAGATAAGGCAGGGAAAACATTAATTCTAACTTCAAGTACTGGAGAATTTGTTGAAAGAGTTAATGGTAGTCTGATTAAATTATTGTTCTCATTCTCCCTTCACTTGCAATAGTTTCATACGCTCACACCATTGCTGGGAACCCATGATGGCCAGAATGCACCACCGAGATCGTTAACTTCTAGGACTGGACCAAGTGAATTAAATTATCCAGTGCATTGGTAGCAGATGTAACATGAGCAGAGGCACATTCTTTTGTGCTCCAATTCCCTGTCAGGGGAAGGATATTCCCTGAATAGTCACTGCTCATCAGCCTGTGCTGAGGACAACACACATGAAAGGCAGGACTCAGGGTCTAGGTAACCACTGGTACAGGTGATACGTGCAGAGCAGATCTGAACCCAATGTGAACCCAGTGTCTAGTCAGCCACACCCATCAACAGACTGATGTTGATCAACAGATGTGAGACTGGTGGACAGTCATTTTAAGAAATTGAGTTTTGGAGTGGTATATCACAAAGCATTGTTGTAGCAAATGTTAACTAGTATAGATAATAATTTTAAAAAATGAAATGACATGACATCAGATGAAATTTATAAAATTAAATGAAAAAATTTAATAAAAGACATGACAAAAAGATATTCACAAGTTTATCAGAAAAAGAGTAACATTATTTGTTTCCTTGATTGAGAATAGAGGAACTCTAATTACAAGATTGCAAAATGTCATCTTTTAGGTTTTATTTATTTTTTATTTTTCTTGTTTTGAGAGAAAGAAGGAGCTTGTGTGAGGGAGTGGGGGAGAAAGAGAGAGAATCTCAATCAGACTCCATACTCAACAGAGCCCAATGTGGGGCTTGATCCCACCATCCTGGGATCATGACTTGAGTGGAAGTTGAGAGTTGGATGCTTAACCAACTAAGCCACCCAGACACCCCTTATCTTTTAGGTGTTAAATTTCATTTAATTAAAAAGTTTCATTTACTAAATGTCAGATTTTAGTATTTGACATAATTAGACCTAATTTTAGAAGATAATGTGGACAATTTCAATTTTAAAAGAAATAATTTAATCAATATAAAAAATGAATAGACTCAATTTGGAAAGAAAATATACTAATGTCAAGAATCTTTGGATCCCTAGTTATCCAGAAATATAATATATTATACATAATATATATTATATACATATATAATATTATATAAACTATAATATATTCTGGGTTGTTTTTACCTTTTCCCTCTCTTTCTACCGCTACCTCAAACCCCAGCTCCCACTCTGTCTCAGTCTCTGTCTCTGCCTGTCCCTCAACGTAGACCTTAAAAATGACCCCTCTAGTGACATTTGACATTTTATAATCACTCCCGCATTGAGTATGGATAGAACTGAGATTATGACAAAGTGTTACTCCTTCAATTATGTTACCTAATCTAATTGTATGTGCCTGTTAAAAGCATAAGGTTTTCTCAGGCTGGTGGCAGAATGGAAAGGCTGACAGATTTAAGGCATGAGAAGGATTCCCGGGCTATTACTGGCTTTGCAGGTGGAGAGGGCCGTTTGCAGCAATCTGAGAGCAACTTTTTTTTACAAGCTGAGAACAATGCTTAATGGAAAGCTAGGAAGGAAACAGTAACCTCAATCCTGTGGCCACACCAGGCAGGCTGAATTCTTTCAACAGCTTGAAGGAACCTGAAACAGATTCTTCTCCAGTGTTTCCAAAGAGGAGCCTCACCTACATGAAAATTTGATTTTGACCTTTTGAGACCCAAGCAGATAACCCAGTCAAACCTACTTGGAACTTCCCTTACAGAAATGTGAGCTAATAAATTGATATTACTGATTTAAAGTGTATAATTTATAGGCACAAAAGTGTGCATGAAATCCAGTAAGTGCAATATATTAGCTATATCACTATCACCTATATATCTATTTGTATTATCTAGATGTGAGCATAATGTTTCATGTAGATGTCAGTTAGGAAGATTTAAGAAAGAATATTTACAGTTAGGCAACCATTTTCTACAATCAATTTATTTATATTTATTTTTAATTTTTTAAAATGTTTATTTATTTTTGAGAGAGAGAGAGAGAGAGAGGAGGAGGAGGGGCAGAGAGAGAGAGGGAGATAGAATCTGAAACAGGCTCCAGGCTCCAAGCTGCTCTTAGCACAGAGCCCGATGTGGGACTTAAACCCATGAACTCTGACATCATGACCTGAGTTGAAGTCAGATGCTTAACCGAATGAGCCACCCAGGTGCCCCGTACTACAATTGATTTAGAACATTTTCATCACCTTCAATAGAAACTTGGCACCCTTGAGCGGTCATCCCCTCTTCCTCCAACTTTCTCCCACCAGTCTTAGAAAAGCATAAATTTCCCTACTGTCCCTGTAGATTTACCTATTCTGAACATTCACGTAAATTGAATCCTATGATATGTAGTCCTTTGTGATTGCCTTTTTTCAACTTAGCATAGTATTCTTGAGATTTCTCCATGTTGTAGAATGTATCAGTACTTCATTCCTTCTATGGTTAAACAATATTCTATTCCCTGAATATGCCACATTTATTTATGCATTCCTCTCTTGATGGACATTTGGGTTTTTTTCCCCACTTTTGGCTTGTATGAATAATGCTGCTATGAATATTTGTGTACAAGTTCATGTGTGGACACATGCTGTCATTTCTGTACAGTATATATTTAGAAGTGAAATTGCTGGGTCAAACAGTAACTCTGTTTAACCTTTTAAAGAAATGCCACTGTCTTCCAAAGGGACTGCACCTTTTTACATTTCCATCTGCATTGTTTTAGAGTTCCAATTTTCTCACATCTTTACCAACACTTGGCAATTAATCTGCATTTTTATTATGGCTCTCCTAATGAGAATGAAATGGTATCTCCTTTTGGTTTTGATTTGCATTCCACAGATGGCTAAGTAAACTGAGCATTTCTTAAGCGTTTTTAGGCTATTTGCATATCTTCATATCCTTTGCCATTTTATTTATTTATTTGTTTATTTGTTTATTTGTTTATTTATTTATTTAATGTTTACTTATTTATTCTGAGAAAGAGAAACACGGTGGGAGTGGGTCTTTGAACCCATGAAACCATGAGACCATGACTTGAGCTGAAACCAAGACTTGGATGCTCAACTGACTGAGCCATCCCATCCAGGCGCCCCCCAAAATAATTTTAATATTAGAGTGAAACAAAGGTAAATATTTTCTGCAGCATCTAACCAAAAGTACTTTCCCATATCAGTAAAGTAAAATATGCCAGTGCCATATCAATGAGTAAAAATATCTAATACTGTCAAGTGAAAATTAAAACTCTAAAATTAATTGATAGTAGGGGGCGCCTAGGTGGCTCAGTTGGTTAAGCTTCCAACTCTTAGTGTCAGCTCAGATCATGATCTCCTGGTTTCATGGGTTTGAGCCCCCCATGCACTGCACTGGTAGTGTGGAGCCTGCTTGGGATTCTCTCTCTCTTGCTCTCTTCTGCCCCTCGCTCACTCTCTGTCTCTCAAACTAAATAAAATTAAAGAAATAAATAAAATGAATTGAGAATAAATATTTTATTTGTAGAGGTCTCAATTTGTAATTGATGTGATATTAAGAAATTGATATTTTTCTTTAGACCAAAAAAAAACCCCTTACAATTCATATGCTTAAATGTTTGTTTTATTCTGATGAAAAATGAATTTGCATTCATTTTAAATATAATCTTCAGAAACATATAAAAAGATCAGAATCATTTAGATTTCACTAACTGTATTTACCTGTAGCTTTTATGCATTTATTTCTAATATTCTATTTCTGGAATTTGTGAGGGATGTAATATACATAAAAAGGGGATTTTTGGTGCAGTAATTTATTTTCTTTAAGTATAAGGTTGACTTAGAATTCTAATATTTTAATTCTTATTAGTTTTCTACATTTTTTCACTTATTTATTTTCTAATACTTTGTATTAGAAGTAATTATTGTAATTACTCCATGTAATAATTTACTCCATGTAAATTATTTAGGGTCTGCCTCCTTTTAATGGAGAATTAACATTAGTATTTTATCTTGGACATATATAATATTGAAGATTTAGAAGTTACAGGAGACAGTGGGTTTTACCCTAATGACAACAACGACATAAAAAGCTGAATAAATTTTGGTTGTATTGGGGATGTTTTCTGTTTGTTTAGTTGGTTGCTTTGTTGTGTGTTTGTTTTTAAGAATAATTAGATGTCTGAGAACCCCACAAATCCTACATAAATTAAATTCTGGAAAATGGCAATCTTTTCACTAGGAAGAACAAACATATGACTACTTTGAACCCTGTTGTCACTTGAGTGAAGAGGTGGAAATCTCTCGTAAACTATGGGGATAAGGAGAAAACAGCTAAATTTTAACAAATACTTAATGCTGCAATTTGGACTGGTGTTACATGTAAAAATTCTGAAGTCTTTGAGCCACAAATCAAGTGTGCATCTAGTTGCCTATTGTTCCCCAAGGCCCTTTATCCAGTGTATGGGTTAGTACATCCAGGACAGGGTCAGCACGGGACAGCCAAGATACACCAGATCTCCAGATTGTCCAGATAGCGTCCGGCAAGCTGGCTGCAATCAAGGGCATTCAACAGGAGTACAGTGTTCTTTCCCCAACTTACTACCAGCGAGATACCTTGTTGGATTTAAAATGATAAGGAAAGAATCTTTCTGTTTAAGTTTAACTTAATATGGATAAACCAGGCACTACTTTGCTGCCTGTCTCTCAAACAACAGCCAGGGTTTCAGTCAGACACTCAACAGTCTAGATGTTTTTGAAAAGTTCCTATTGTTTCATATTTCCAAAGGTATTTGGCGGGGGCGGAGGTGGGGGGTGGTTCAAGATCAAGGAAAAATAAATTCTGTGATAAGATGGGAAGATTTGATAGAGTATCATGAGTTTCTGAGTATGTTTGCTAAATGAGTGTTTAATTTTTGTTGAATTCTGAAGAGTGTTAAGAGAAAAAAAAAAGAATTTAAATGTATGTTCTTAGAAAACCAAACAATTGTGTCTTGACAATTTGTTTAAAACCTCAATGGACATTGATGGATACTATCTAATAGCATGTTAGTGTTGTAAAACCAAGCTGCTACTAATTTGAAAATCATAATTAGTAACCCTTATGGTTTATTAGTAGATAAGACATGAATGAAAATTAAAGGAAAAATAAAAGATGTATGTAGGCCCAATCAAGGAAGAATTAAATTAGAAACACATGAAAATATAGTTTGCAGATATTTCTTCTCTATATTTGTATTTATGTGTGTATGTATAGATGTATATTCATATACAGAGAAATCAGGTTATAAAAAACATGCTGTGTAAATTATTTTTATCTTCTCTTCTTCCATGTTAACATTTCTCATCATAATCTTACCTCATAGACAATTTTTATTATCAGGTTTCCATTTTTGGATGTTAAATGCCATCTACCTTCTAGTTACCAACTTTATACAGTTATACATCACCATATATGTCCAGTTTCTCAGTAATATTAGCTTATGTGGAAACCTATGTCATAACATTCTCTCTGACTCTTCACTTTTTGCTCTGACATATTTTCAATGTATTAATATTTCTGACATTATGTTATCATTGCATACACTAATAATGCTTTAATTATCTATTCTTCCAGTGATAAAATCCAACAGTGTCTCTAATCCTTGGCTAACAAATTAACATTGTAATGAGAATCCTCATATATGTCCTTAAATAAGAATTTTCCAACAAGATATAAATGAGAATAAGATTTCTGGGTAATGGGGTATATTTGTCTAGCCTGAAGTAGTCTACAATTCCACCTTCGGTACATAAGTGTTCACATTATTGTATTTCCCATCACCATGAGGCATTGTCTAGTATTTGACATTTCACCATTCTGTTGGAGATAAATTGAACCCATTATTGTTTTAATTTGCATTTCCTTAGTTACAAGTGAATTTGAGCACCTTTTCATATGCTTGTTCATATATTGTTTCCCATTTTTTTAAGTTTATTTATTTTTGAGAGAGAAAAAGAGAAAGAGAGGGAAAGGGAGAGAGAGAATCCTAAGCAGGCTCTGCAGTGACAGTGAAGACATGGGGCTCGATCTCATGACCAAGAGATCATGACCATAAGATCATGAACTGAGCTGAAATCAAGAGCTGGATGCTTAACAGTCAGAGTCACCCAGGTGCCCCTATTGTTCCCCATTTTTATCTGTAGGAGTTCCTACTTTTCTTCTTGTTTTTCAAGATTTCCTTGTACCCTATGGCTTTGCAGTGTGTGTTTATATATCTATTAAGCTAGTTTCCATTGTTTTCCTCAGTTGGCCAGAGGATCTTTATTCTTCTATATATATTTTAGAAAGAAAAATAGTAGGGTTTTTCTCTTATTTTAGATAGAATGTGGATGTGAGGATTAATTTGAGAATAAATTAAGTTTTAAATTATGACAATATTATATCCTCCCATAGCATAGAATATCTTTGTATTTATTCAAATATTTTATGTATTTCAGTTGAGTGACTATTCCACTAAGATCTGTTTATGTCTTCACAGAATTTTTCAACTTCCCTAATATAATCACACTGTTGCTATGTGATTCTAATTTTACAAAAATGCAATTAAAATATGGATTAGCTTAGTAACTTTCATCAAGTACAGTGCTAGTAAATAA
This sequence comes from Panthera tigris, assembly GCF_018350195.1. Taxonomy (NCBI): domain Eukaryota; kingdom Metazoa; phylum Chordata; class Mammalia; order Carnivora; family Felidae; genus Panthera; species Panthera tigris. Next base: position 61,023,948 of record NC_056660.1, read on the forward strand.
TGCACTCGGAATTTAAACCAACACAGTTTTCCTTCAGAATCTGTATCCTTACCTCCCATGCTGTACTAACCTTCATCTCTTATGCAGAATATTAAATATATGTTAAGATCTTAGAAAAACCCTATTTTCTGAAGGTCAGATTATTTTTATTGAAATATAATTAACATTGAGTGTTATATTAGTTTCAGGTGTACAATATAATGATTTAACAATTCTATACATTACTCAGTGCTCATCAGGATAAGTGAACTCAATCCTGTTTATCTATTTTACCCATCCTTCCACACACCTCCCCTCTAGCAACTGCCAGTTTGTTCTTTGTACTTAAGAGTCTTTTAGTTTGTTTGTTTGTTTGTTTGTTTTTCTTTGTTGATTTGTTTGTTTTGTTTCTTAAATTCCACATATGAGTAACATTACATGGTAGTAGATCAGAAAATAAAACACTGGAGTTGGTTAGAACAGATGAACTTCATCGCTATTCAGACTTTCTCAAGTCAGAGTTGACACTGGTCTTCTGGAACATTTAGCTTCTTCATTAATATCACTTTATTTTCAGGTTGCTTATAATATGAGGGACTAGTGTTGCATACCGTAAAACTGGCCAGATAATTTATGTTAGCTTTTTTTTTCTAATTTTTTTAATGTTTATTTTTGAGAGAGAGACAGAGATAGAGACAGAGTGCAAGCAAGGGAGGGGCAGAGAGAGAGAGGGAGATGCAGAATCTGAAGCAGGCTTCAGGCTCTGAGCTGTCAGCACAGAATCAGACACAGAGCTCAAACTCGCAGACTGTGAGATAATGACCTGAGCCAACATCAGACACTTAACCTATCGAGCCACCCAGGCACCCCTCAACAGTTCTTTGTATCCACACATAGACATATCGCAATCAAAATGCACACAGCTGAACTGTAGGTATGGATTCTCCTCAAAAGAAATCTACCATAAGCTAGTATATTTAGCTTACTTGAATAGCGATCAGTGAGATGGGTTTTTGGAAGAAACCACTTGAACTCAAATAAATGACAGTAGCTTGTATTAACAAATAACTAATCTCCTTGCTTGTAAAAACTTAATAATTTTTTTCTTGATATAGTGCTTCCGCATGTTTTGTTAGTACTTCAGTATGTTTTCTTTGTTTGTTTGACACAGAGTACTATGTGTATATAACCTGTGGTGGTGGTGATTTGATTGTATAAAAACTGTTAAAAATTGCCTTCAGCACTGAATTAGATGAGGCATGCAGTTGATCACCAGGCGTTGCCTTTGAATAATCAGTGTGTGAACTATGTTTTGTTCTAACTTCTATTTTCACAGAAATGTCTCACCTTGCCTCACACACAGCTGATGCTCTGTCAGCACTGGTCCTGAAGCATTTCTTTTGAGAACTGACCTACAGCTCAAAATAATGCCTAACACAGTAAAAAAAAAAAAAAAAAAAAAAAAAAAACCTCTTCCTCTAAGATGGGTTTCAATGATAAATAAAAACTTTGTAGAGTAGTTTCCCTTATATATGACATACAGACATAACAAGAATTGATTCATATTTTGCACATCAGTGGATTTATTAAATTCTAATGGGAAATACCTACCACCCAAATGATGGCAATTGCTCTTCATACTGTGTCATTTATATTATAAAATGTTTTATAGTATCATTTGGGAAAGAAATGTTAGCAAACATACATTGTTCTTTCTCTCATAGCACACATTTTGGCATTGATATTGTGTTTGGTGTTATAAATGTCTTGGTAATAACACTGCAAGTATTTATCTTTTCTATATAAGGGCATCACTTGAAGATTTTCTATGTTTAGCCTATTTTGATTTTTACTGAAAAACCCTGAAACAATCAGGGGAAATATTTTATTTATATATAAGTATATATAATTAAATTTGCCACTATGTGTAAAAATGAAAATTAAAGTATTGATGACCTTATTACATTAATTTGATAGACTCTGATAACAGAGGCTATGGTGGAAATTAAGGACAAAGGGATTTCTGAACCAATTAAATTACAGTCAATCATTTTTCCATATCTCTGTGAGGAGTCATACTTGCTGATTTGTATCTGTACAGATCAAAAACTTCTGTACATCATACTTTTTTTTTTAAGTTTATTTATTTTGAGAGAGAGAGAGAGAGAGAGGAGCAAAGACAGAGGGAAAGAGACAGAGAATCCCAACCAGGCTCTGCACCCATGGCTCAGAGCCCAATTCGGGGTTTGATCTCACAAACTGAGATCATGACCTGAGCCAAACCAAGAGTCAGATGCTTAACCCACTAAGCCACTCAGGCTCATATAATGTTATTCTGCTGTATCACTACACAATGTTTCACCATCATCTTTGTATTATTAATCCATTTTAAGTTGAGTGAGGTTATAGTATCCCAAAACTAAAATAAAACTTAAGCATAGCAGACACAAAAAGTAGTACATAATTGATGTGTAAAGGTAGAATCACTTTGGAATCACTTTACCCTCTCAAGTAAATTTCCTCTAAGCAGAGTACTAAACTCTCTTTTGTGTTATGTTTAAAAGCATAACAATAGCTTTTACTATTATATATATAAAATACAAATGGATATATGGCTTTCACTATTATACCTGAAATATAAATTGTGTAATAAATAAATATATAATGGCTTTTGCTAATGTATGTAAATAATAAGTGTCATAACTGTAACAATATGTTCTTAATATATAAGTAATATAATAATAAATATATTACATATATAGTTTAAGGGAATTCACTTAATCCAATAATAAGAGAATCTAATTTAGGAAGGCATAAGGAAAATTGCAAAGTGAAACATATAAGAGTAGAAGAGAATTATTCTTGGGACGCCTGTGTAGCTCAGTCAGTCAAGCGTCCCACTTCGGTTCAGGTCAGATCTCACGGCTCGTGAATTCGAGCCCCACATCAGATTCTGGGCTGACAGCTCAGAGCCGGGAGCCTGCTTTGGATTCTCTGTCTCCCTCTCTTTCTGCCTCCCCCTGCTCGTGCTCTCTATCTCTCAAAAATAAATAAACATTAGAAAAATTTTTAAAAAGAGAATTAAAATTGTTTAGAGCTTAGAGTATTATTGCATTTGTCCTTATGTCTTTTTTCCTGACTGAATACTTGAGATTATAGGTTAAAATCAGAAAATATTAAAAACAAAGACATAAGTAAATTAACTGACATTTAAAAAATGAAAAGCTGAAGCTGAATAAAATCACCACCCAAAAAATCTCAGCTAAAAGCATAAAACAATTAGTCCAACAGGTCATAAAAAGTACAAATAAAAACAGAATTATGTGTATGCTACTGTAAACCTTTGGTAGAAATATGACATAGTGCCATCTTCTAGCCTGTATTTCATTGTGGGGGCTCTGAGGACAGATTTACTCATGTGATATCCCAAGACAGAAAGAGCAGAGAACCTCCTTAAATAATTGGCTGAAAACACCAGCAATCATCTATGTTATTTTAGGCAAAAAGATTTAGTTGAAGAATACTGAGGCCTCTTAGGATCATTAGGATGATGGGAGATTGGATTTGGGGAAGTGGCAGCTTCCACAGGAACCCTGGAGACTTAGGCAGCAGAAACTTCAGCAAAGGTCACACAGATAAACAAACTGGTCCACACGTTGCAGCTGTCACTATAATGAAGGAATTCCCTGGTCCCTGGGCCTCATTTCAGTCACAGAAGTTCCAAAGTACTGAAGGCATTATTGACTAAGTCTGCATCATTTCCCCATCCATTGGCTGTGCCCTTTGACTGTCTTAGCAAGAAGTGTACAGTAAATCCCATGAAGAAGACACATTTGGGGAGAATTTTCCTAAAGTGATATTGAAGAGAAATAACAAAGTGGTAAGACTACTTAGATTAGACAGGAAAAATGGTTCACATTTTCAGATCATGTTCATATACACAGATGTGGTGGTAGAACTGCTGTCTACAAAGCTTCATGGGGATAAAACTCTAAACCTCCCACCTTATGGCAACCACAAACAGGCAATCACAAATCTTAGCAAACACCCCAGTATTTGGGTAAGCTTTTAGTGTGTGGGTTTATGCAATGAGCATTGGTAATGGTAATAAAATTATTAATATTAATTAATGAAGTAAGCATTGTATGTCATCAGTGCAAAATGAAAAAACCTTTTAGGATTTCTTTTTTTTTAATTTTTTAATGTTTATTTATTATTGAGAGAAAGAGAGACAGAGTATGTGCATGGGAGGGGCAGAGTATGTGCATGGGAGGGGCAAAAGGAGACACAGAATCCAAAGCAGACTCCAGGCTCTGGGCTGTCAGCACAGAGCCCGACATGGGGCTTGAACTCAAAAACCTCAAGTCGGACGCTTAACCAACTGAGCCACCCAGGCACCCCTTAGGATTTCTAAAATAAAAAGGAAGAAAGTTTATTTACACTCTCAATGAGGACAGCTGGCCAGGATACACAACCTTCACAAAGAAGAGAGTGCTCCAGGGGAAGGAATGTTGAATACAGAATTGTTTTTGGTTTTTTTTTTTTTTGTTGTTGTTGTTGTTGTTGTTGTTGTTGTTGTTATATCAAGAGTTACAAATCATCATGACATAAAACATTCCAGAAAATTACAAACTTTTATGCTTTTAGTATGTGCAAGGTTGTAGGTGGTAGAGGTATGGGAACTTAGGGTGATTTTTACTTTTATCGTAAGTTTGAAATATTTCTTTCAGGTTATTTGCTAACGAAGCAGATGTACAATGTGTGCTTGGGTCATGAATAGGGCACATAATTTGAAGTTTGGTTAAGTCATTCTGACCTTGGTAACAGTTCAAGTATAGTTTCTCTGGCAGCCCAGGAGCAGGGTCCACAAACATTAACAGTGAATATTTCCTTTAGCCTTGCCAATATTAACAATATTTCAGAGGCCTGATATAAAATAAAATCAAGAGATATGATAATGCCATATTTCTACTAAATTTTACTGCAGTGTGGTAAAGGTTCTTTGTGTTTTATTCATTCTTCTTTACAACCTGTTGAAGTGCATTACTTTACACTTTTTAGAAGCCTAGAAGGGGAGGGGGGGCACCTGGGTGGCTCAGTGGGTTGAGTGTCCCACTTACTTTGGCTAAGGTCATGATCTCACAGTTCATGAGTTCTAACCACACATTGGGCCTGCTGCTGTCAGCCCAGAGCCCACTTTGGATCCTCTGTCCCCCACTCACACTCTCTCTCAAAAATAAATAAACTTAAAAAAAAAAGAAGTGTAAAAGAGGGAATGAAAACTCAGGCAAATTTTCTCTCTCATTATCTGATTTTTAAAATAGTTTGCTTTAAAGGTCAGATGGTTGTATAAGAACTACATTTTATTTCCTTATTACTAATTTGTTTTATTTTAAATGCCTTTCTTCTTATTATCATCTAGTGATCTGCTTGAGACTTAAAAATTCAAACACATTTTAGTTTTACCTCAAACATCACGGACTATTCTGATATTAATGTATAGTCACCGTTGTTCAAAATACGTTAAAAAATATTCCTGGAGAAGAGTACAAAGATCCAAATAACAAGCAAGTTTGTTTGTCTCCCTTGATGAATTTTTTCCAGTCAGCCTTCCTCATGTGAGTGAATGCAGCTACTTTATTGCAAGAAGGGCTCACTGTTCAACTAGAGATTCCATCTGACAGTTTGTATGGGCTCTTTCTGATGCTGGTTCTGAACCTGGGCTTTTATTCTGACTCAATGGCATGGACTTGGTGTCAATGGTCAACATGGTCTTTATGAATTTTACAGCAACAACTTACATATAATAATTGTCCTAAGGTGTGATTAGCAACTTTGTTTTTAATTTTTTTACTTCTTGTTTAAAAATAATTTCAATGTAGGAGCGCTTGGGTGGCTCAGTCGGTTAAGCATCCAACTCCGACTCAAGTCATGATCTCACGGTTCGTGAGTTCAAGCTCCATGTAGGGCTCTGCTGACAGCTCAACCATGGAACCTACTTCAGATTCTGTGTCTCCCTCTCTCTCTGCCTCTCCCCCGCTCACGTTCTGTCTCTCTCTCTCTCTCTCTCTGTCAAAAATAAATAAAACATTAAAATTTGTTTAAAGTAAAAAAAATAATTTCAATATAGAGAAGAGTCACAGAAATGAAAATAATACAAAGAATACCTGTGTACCACTTATTCAGATGCAGCTATTGTTGAAAACTTACCCTTTATTTTATCAATTATTTCCCTTTCATCCTCTCTCTTTCATTCTCTCTCGCTCGCTCTCCACACACACACATTTTTTCCCTGAACTGTTTGTAAGTTACATGTACCATACACCTTTACACCTCAATATTTCAATGTGTGTTTTTCTTATATAATGGCAGTGCATTAATAAATTTCAATAATTTTAGAATTAATACAATATTCTTATATAATCTATTGTTCATTTGTCAACTTGTCAAGTAATGTCCTTTATAGTATTATTTTCCCCATACAGTATTGAATCCGGCCAATTTTGCACTTAATTAATTTGTTTAACATCCTTTTATCTGCAACATTGCCATAGCCTTTCATTGTTATTTTTAGCATTGACCTTTTTAAACAATACAGCATCCTCTTTCCGCAATTGAAAATTCCTCATATTGTGTTTTTTAGTGGTTTCTTTATTAGTAAATTCAGGTAATGCATTCTTAGCCAGTATACGACATAGATGATGCTGTTTCCTTTTCAGGACATCCCATTTTCAGACACATAATGTCCGACTGTCCTTCACTGGTTGTATTAATGCTCATCACCCAGTCAAGGTGATGCTTGGTTACTGTAGAAGTAGTGTGTGTGGGTTTAATTTTTCTCACTTAGAGTCAGTGGTCTGTGGAGAAACACTTTAAGACTGTGAAAATTTTCCTTTCAATGAAATCTCCCAATAATTGATTATTCTTTTCTGAGCCAATATTTACTATAGCGGTTAGAAAATGGCAACCCTGTAACACTCCTTCCACTTTGTCTTGGGTCCTCAAAATTCTACCATAACCAAAACCAAGAGACCTTATTTTGCCTGTAATCAGTTGATCATTGGTATGAAGCTATGGATTCTTTTTTGTCCCAAATTAAATAATTCGTGTTATGAAGTATGTGGGTGCTCCAACTGTCCATGATTTGACCACCCCACACTGGTTCCTATGTGACATATCCCCATAATACTATTTTGAGCATTTCTTACTTTCTATTATAACTACATACTTCAGGTTCCTCTTGTATGGAACTTGTCCAACCCTGAAACCTGCCCATTTCTGAGAGGGACCTGGTTTGTTTCAGTGGAAACTGATCAGTGCCTGGTAGGTAGGTATGCTCATTTATACTGAAGTATTTTTTATTTGTTTTTTTGTTTTGGTCTTCCTGTTAGATGAAACTAGGAAATATACACAGGAATGTGAATGTGTATACACGCACATATAAACAAATATTTATACGCATACACATCCATGCTCATGTGCATATAGACACACGTAATCTCATAAGTATTTTAAAAATCATGTGTTCACACATAAAATCTTAAATTTAATCCATTCCATGAATTTTTTTTCCTACTCTCTCTCATTCCAGACTAGTATGTCCAGTCTTATACAGTGAGAACACTGGCTCTTGATGTCAACAAAATTACTCATCCTGTACTCTTATAACTTTTATTGATACAATTTAATTATCTGAATATGTAATATGCTAACATATTCCCACAGAAAAAATCTATATACAGAACAATATCATTTGCTCCTGTATCTTTTTTTTTTACTTTACCACTCTCTGTTCCTTGTATATAACCAATCTCAATATCTTTAGTTATCTTTTCTATTTTTCTTTTTATCAATACAAGCACACATAAGTACATTTTCTCACATTTCCTTCTTTCTTACTTGAAGATTAGCATACTATATATGCTCCTTCACATGTTTCTTTTTTCACTTACTATCATCCTCTTCCAACAGAGACATTGCTATTGTTAGCCTTCTATTTTTTTTTGCCAATTTAATAAATGAGAAATTGTATCCCACTTTTAATTGTGTATATTCATTTTAATTTGCATTTCTCTTATGAATTCACATATATAAAGGCCTTTTATATCTCTTTTGTAAAATTTTCATGACTTTTGCCCATTTTTCTACAGAATTTTTCTTGTTTTGGTCAATTTCTAAAAAATTCTTTATGAGCTTGAAATATTTAGGCCATTATCTACAATATTTGTGAACAATATTTTCTTGCGATTTGCCCTTTTTTATGGTATTTTTTCTCATGAATTTTTTTAAAGTTTATTTACTTTGAGAAAGAGAGCAGGAGCAGGGGAGAGGGACAGAGGGAGAGAAAGAGAATCCCAAGCAGGCTGTACACCCAGCACGGAACCCAGGGCAGGGCTTAATCTCATGACCGTGAGGTCATGACCTGAGCCAAAATCAAGGGTCAGATTCATAACCAACTGAGTCACCCCAGCACGGTTGCAGTTTTTTTAAATTTCAGTCAAATTTACAAATCATTTTCTTTATTTCCTCTTCTGAAAACTTTTCCCTAAATCAGGCCATAGAGGAAGTCACCACAAAATACCTTGTTTTGAGGTTCAATTATTTGCCTAAGCCCACAGATGTAGTGGTGCCTGAGCTAAAACCTCACATCTGAGGGGCTACAATGAATGTGAGCAAAAGGTGCAAGGGGTAGTTCTTCAAGACAATGATGAAATACCTACACCTAGGAAATGAGGGGCTATCAAAGAGGTGATAGGAAGTTATAGAACCACACAGTACGAAGTATAAACAGGCATTTTAGAAAGATGTGGAATTCTACTTTCTCATCACTACAACCTAGTGATACGAACTCGGTTTTGAAAGTCAGGAGAGATATAGAAGACAGGAGAAAACACCTCAGATCCAAACCCGACACGCATGTCCCTGAATAAAGATGAAGATCTCAGACAGCAGTACCCTCACCAAAATGGTAAATGAATGGGGAAAAAGAAAAAAAAAATGACCCCCATGAAAAAAAATGCAAAAAAAGGTTGTTTATGTTTGGAAAGAAAGAAAAAATATCAGAAAAAGTGTAACTTCTTACACATATACTTTTAGCACAAATTAACACGTGAAAAATGTAGAAAGCCAATATCACATCCATTTGGGAAATAGTTTTGGGATTATACTTAATTGTTTTTCAACCAAGTTATCTTTGTAGACTTGCTAATAATCATCAGCTCAGTTCTATCATACGTTTATTTGAGGATGCAGACATGCTTGGGATTCTTAAGTTACATTTTGGAAGTATTATTGTAGACTTAATGCTTGCAGCATAATAATATGAGGTGGATGTATTAATCCTCTGTGTTGTACTAGTGAAAGGGTAGGGTTGAAATATTATGAAGGATCATCTCCCTCTGCTTACTCCAATAAAAGAATAACTGTACCAACCTTGGGTCTGCCTTCCTCTTTTCATTTATTTGGCAGGCTCTTACAAGTCTAAGAGTTGCTGGAGAATTAGTTGTTCTAGTTAATAACGGGAAAATGGGAATGTGAATATTAAGATAAAATTTGTAATCATTTTAATACTTCTTTTCAGTTTATTTCTTAATGTAATACTTTCATGAATAGGAAAAAAATGTAAAATCATCAGAGCATCCTCAGGAAGAAGTAGAATTTATATTATTCTAGGCTTATTTCTTGGAAATGATTTTAGAAAAACCAGAATCCTCTGTGTGCCCCTCTGGGAACTTCTGTTTCTCAGTTATGGTAGGATTTAGAACAGAGCTTTTTCACGGAGACATTAGGGAAAAGACTAGTGTTCTCATTTCATTTCTAATAAAGCAAAAATCAGTGTATAAAAATAAAAGTTTAAAAGTATGAATTATGTATTAAATGCATACCTTCTAGATTGAAGGGGTGCTTTTAATAAAATAGTTCTGTGAAATTTATTATGACTTAATAAAATAATTTGTAAAGTAAATGCTGACAGCAGCATTAGAATAAATGTTATCTATACAATAAAAACCTGTGCCAGAGTTTTAAACAAAGGTGGAGAATTTTGTCAAAGTCATTATTTCAATATTACAATCGTAGTCCTGAAAAACAGAAATATAACCTACTGCAGTCCCTGAAATATATTGTCTTCAATAAACATGATTTTTCTTCCTTTCAACATTGAAATTTAACTATCCATAATTCATCAAGATATTTCCAAGTACCAACTCATTATAAATCCTACATAGTAAATAAGAGAAAGATAAAAATACTGCTTCTAATTATATAGCACTTTCTTAACGTACAATCAGGGGCTATAAACTGCTTCATGGCAGAAAGGAATACACTATGGCTCAATTTCCTTCTGCTTCGGAATGGAAATACAAAATATTTGTTATCTGTAAAGTGTTTTCTGAGGGATAAGATGGCTGAGACAGGTGAAGAGAAGCAGAATACATATATTAATATCTTACGCCCATTTGTAATATGGCTGCCCAAAATACAATCCATCACCCCATATTTAAGCCTGCAGAATCTCACTGCATATAAGGATGACAAAACACAATATAAGCCTGCCATAGAGCTTCTCTGAACTTAGTGAAACATTTTTATACTACTATATACAGTGTTACCTATTTCAGAAATAAGGAATAACTTATTTGTTGGGTATATTCACTTAACCTTTCAAGAAACAAGTAACTATCTTGCTATATAAATATTTCCAGAATACTTAGATTTCCTCTTCAGTTGGTATTGACTGATTTTATTTATATGAAGCCTAAGAATTAGAGATGTTATTCTATGGTATATAATTTAAAATTTAGCAGATTATGAGTGACCAGAGAGAGACATAAAGAAAGTTTGTCAGGTAAGAGGAATACTCTATTTCTTTTTATTTGGATTGTGATTATTCTGTGTACATAATTGATAAAATGCTTCACACTAAGTAAGTGTATTTGTTTTTTTGTATGAAAAGTATATCTCAACAGAAATTGTGTGTGTATCTCTCTCTCTCTATATATATACACAAATATATACAAATATATACATATACAAATATATACATATACAAATACATATATATACATGTATGTGTATATACATGTATACACAGAAATTGTGTCTCTATATATACACAAATATATACATATACAAATATATACAATACATACGATTATATATACAAATATATACATATACAAATATATACATATACTAACATATACTAACTAATGTATATATTTGTATATGTATATATTTTATATATATTTTTTAGCTACCTTTCTTTGCAATATTTTGTGGTTGCTGTTGTCATACCTTACCTTAAATCATATAGTTTATGAAAAAAAAATTGTATCTTTCAATTGTATAATCTTTTAATAGTGATCTCTTCCCTAAAACTCCTTATAGTTACTCTGCCATGTATTTTATTATATCTAAATGTTCTATAAAAAAATAGTATATTATAATTGTTGCTTTAAAATATCAGTAAGGTTTAAGTTGCTGTGCATTGTCATATGCATACTCTTTTTTATTCGCCCAAATACTTACCTTCTGTGAGGCTCCTTATTCTTTGCTACAGATCTGGACTTCCATCTTGTGCTAAATCCTTTCAGCCAGAATAATTTCTTCTGTCCTTTCTTATAGTGCTAAGCTGTTGGAAGTGAATCGTTTCAGCTTTCATCCATTTGATCTCGTCCTTTTTAGCTTTCATCTTTGAAGGATATTTTCACTGCATATAAAATAGTAGATTGATCACTTTGTTTTTCTTTTAGTACTTTAAAAGCAGGATTACACTGTCATTTCAACTGTATCTTAAAAAGGCAGTTTTTATGATTTTCTTTATTCTTCTGTATATATTGTGTCATTTTTCTCCTCTCTTGTGGAAAAATTTAAAATGTGCTCTTTATCTTTAGTTATTTAGCAGTTTGACTCAGATGTGCCCCATTGTGCTAATTTATATATTATGATGATTAATAATGGCATTAGTTTATGAATTAAGCTAATAATATTTCTTAACCATAAACCTGAATGATTTAAGAGTACATTATAAATTTTTACTGAGAGTCCAGGAAGAAGAATATATGTAGTATATTCTTATATACATGTATATATTATATTATTCTTATATACATATATATAGTAAGAAGTACATATTATAAACCAAATTTTGTAATACTAAGAGATAGTTTAAAACTTCAATTTTTTTATTACAAAGATATGATAGTTACTGAAAATTTAACAACACTGATATGTTTTCTTTCAAGTTTCTATATATGCCTATACACATACATATATTCTTTTTCTGTCAGCACCTCTCTGTTTCAAAGTCTTGAGAGAAATTTAAAAGGTTTGAAAATTTTAAGGTAAATCCACATTTTGAAGAAGATATGGCAACTTCCTTATTAAATTTAAACAACTCATTAATTTAAAATATGTATGCCTTGTTTTCAAAGGTTACTCTAAAAATTTATGGACATTACCTACTGACATGTTTTGTTTTTTTTTAATTAATTAATTAATTAATTTTTGCCTGTGTAAGGGAAACTCAGAAAAGAAAAACAAGTTTCTCATCTTTGCTCAGGGTCTTTCTTCTTTTTTTAATGTTTATTTATTTTTGATAGGGAGACACAGAGCGCAAGATGGGGATGGGCAGAGAGAGGGAGACACAGAATCTGAGCAGACTCCAGGCTCTGAACTGTCAGCACAGAGCCCAACGTGGGGCTTGAACTCATGAACCGCAAGATAATGACCTGAGCCTGTCAGCCACTTAGCTGACTGAGCCACCCAGGTGCCCTGTATAAGATATTTATTAAAGTTCTTTCTACTCACCACTTAGGTCAGAATCACCTGGGGTTCTTGTTAAAAAGGCAGCTATCCAGAAGTCACCTTAGGCTATGTGAATAAGAGAGGGCATGTGACTGGTGGGCACTAGAACATGCATTTTTATCAACTTTTCTTTTCGATTCTAGGAAAAATGATGTTCAGGAATCATTTTCTTAGACATCTATACAGAGGGCTATTTCTAGACTACTATAGCCCAATATAGATAAAATAGTAAATTAATATTTTCACTTGCCCTAATGCATTGCACTGTTCTATAAAGCTTAACTTCAAAGGCGTGGATATTTTAAAAACAACTTTAACTTTGTTCTTGTGATCAAGGCCACTCTTTATCTTGCTATAGGTCATTCTCTACATTACCACTTTCCTGGATATCTCAGGCATGTTGTTATGTATTTTCTAATAATATATAATTTTAGTAAAGTCTGCATTATATTTGAATTCTTGTCTGTAAAACAAAGTACTTCACAGCTAACTATGTGGGAACAAAAGACAATATTATTATTGAAAACATAAATGTTAGTCAAATAACTTTGATGAGAATATCATCACTACCAATTACTAGATTGGTATATTCTGTAAGCTTCTTTACCATTTTCAGTTTGTTTTGTCAGGATTTTGTACAGATTTATTGGTTTATATAACAATTCTAGCACAAAATGATATCTTGGTGTACTTTTCATGAAAAGATGGGATTACATGTCTACTTTCTGCATAGAAATTTTGTTCAAAGGCCATCATATATAGGGGCTCAGGATCGCACAGAGAGAAAAGGCTGGCAGATCTGCAATTGAGATTTGCCCCAGAGGCACTTTTCGTAACACTGAGAGCTTAGCTTCACCATTGCGCTTAATCACTGAACAGTTATAATGAATCTAACACTGGCAAAGTCACAGAAATCCCAATTTTCTAGATATTGTAGCTAAACGCAAATCTCTCAGCCTCAACTAATTCCACATTTCCTTTTTCTTGCTTATTACCTCAAGTATTTTATATCCTGGCCTAAAGTATAGGGCAGAAGTGTCAAAGTGCCAGAAGGCTTAGATCGCTGTGGCAAAAAAAGATGAAGGTAAGACTATTTAGCAGATCTAATCAGTACTACAGAATGAGACAACCCAAATATATCAAAGAGAAAATGACAACAATGCAAAGAGCAAAGGCATGCAGTTCCCGAGACGACGCTTTCCTTAGCTTTCACTCCATTTCCTGGATTTCAATTTATCATTCAATCTCTACAGTGTTTTTTATAAACACATATTATTTATATTAAAGTAATAATTATCATCCTTTTCCTTTGTAATTTGCCTACATGTTTTCTTATATATTCTTGAGGAAATCTTTTTCCTCTCCCAAAATTATAAATTTATTTATCTGTATCATTTTGTTTGCCTTTTGCATTTTAAGTATTGAATCCACCTATAATTGATTTTTAATATGAGTATAATGTAGCTATCTAAATTCTTTCATGCTCCTTTAAATAACTAATTTTAGACTCATTTTTGCTTATTTGTATATCGCCCAGTGATATGCAATGCTACAATTAATGATCAGAATATAAGATTTCATCCGTGTAAGAATCTGTTTTTGGCCTCTTAATTTTGTTCCATTGACCTGTTTGTATCTATGCCAAAACCGTACCGTCTTAATTACTACAAATATAAATCTTGATCTGTGATAGACAAGTCATGGCAACACACGTTCTACCTTTATTCATGATTGTTCTTTTTTTTTTTCTTTTTTCAAGTGTCTCTCAGTTTCTCTTTATTTGAGCGCTGTGTGGATTCTTTTTCACATGAAAGGTTATGGAAAGGTTAATACCATACTTCCCAAATATTTTTATCTTGTGGCTCACATAGACACAATAGAATTAGTAAAGTATGCTCATGTTAAAGAATGATATTGTGCCCATGAAAGTGAACAGTCTGGGTTGGAGTGGTATATGTTCCTGGTGGCCCCCCAAACTTTCACCAATCCCAAAGATAAATGATCAGTATTTTCACCCACTTGTAATCTATTCATGGCACAGGCATGTTATATAATACAACACTTAATTTGGGAAGCCATTTGATTTTTTTTTTATTAGTATCTAGCATCCAGGTGTTTTAGACTACAGGGCAATTTCATTAGGGTCAGAAATGGGTCTCATTTATAAATAGCATCCTATTTCTGTTCTTTGGTTTTGATGTAGTCTATGAAGTCATGGATGTTATCATTTCTACTAATTTTGTTGGTTTTGAGTAGAGCGATGGGTACACCAAAGCATTTAATAACAAACTTTTGTAAGTCTTGATTGTTGGACCATACATCTTTCTAAATGCAGAAACATTATACAAAACCTACAAAAAGAGTCCAAACCTTTCTTTCTGTTCCTTCCTGTGTCATTATTAGCACAACTTATATATTAGTTCTAAAAATTTTTCAAGTGCTATGGGCGCTAGATCATGGTTAAAAGAATTATATTTTGAATGCTGCTTTGAGTCTGTGGGATGCAACATTCTCTGTAACGATTTTATTATTGCTAAAGGCAAGAAATACTTTATTTCTAACATCAAAAGTAAATAAGATGTTGCTCATTTTAAGAGTCCAGGAATATATAATGGGACCAGGATTACCTCAGTAGATAGAAGTTAACATTTGTAAACTTTGAAGAGTTTAAAGTTGTTATTCTTTCTGCAGATAGCACATAACTTCCTCTCAAACAATATTCTAACTTTTTAATCCCTTCAACTGCACAGTTGTATATGGACTGTTAGGACTAAAAGTAAACAGCCCAGGATAAACAACAGCTACAAGTGTCTACATTCTTGGATGAAGACCCAAGTTTCAGTACTGGAGGGATTAAAATCTAAAATTTAAGCAAAAAAACTAGTGAAAGTATTAAGTATATTATCTCCTAAATAGATGGACCACATTTTTTTTAAAGTCAAGTTTCATTATTCTGCTAGGTTTCTTATTTCAGTATATTATACCCAGTGCAGTGAAGGGCATTATGGATAGACTCAAGAGCTGAGGTTTGTTTTCTTAATTTCTAGCTCTTTTGTTATTGTTGTTGTTGTTATTGTTGTTGTTGTTATTGTTGTTGTTGTTGTTGTTAACATTTACTTAAATACTTTGCATTGTTTTTCACCTTCTGAAGATACTTTTTCACTTGTAATCATTGTGAAATTTGTAACAGCTAATGCATATTTAAAGGGGAAATATCTTTTACAGAACTATTTAGAGAAAGTAATGTTTCTTTAAAAACTGAATGAGACTGTTCTTTCAACTACATACTGTAAGTTTTTCTTTCTTCTTTTCTTATTTCTCAGGGCTATGATTTATCACATTTTTATATCACTGGATATTCTTACATGGAATGTCAATATCTTCTAGTTAGAAATATAAAGGATATCACTAGTGACTGCTTATGGCTTTCTGCTTCAGTAGAATTCAGCATGAGAACTTTCTAAGAACACAGACACTTTTGTTCATTCTCAACTATTTATGCATCATTAAATTTAGTTCACGTATGCTCATGGAATAATTGAAGATGACTTACATTATCCTGGTGTTATGAGTGGTTTTATATATACTCTACTTTTGTCTGAACATTTCCTTTAATATTTACATCATAACAAGGATATAGGTAATTTAAAAAATCATTATTCTAATACAAATTAAAATTAAATTTTAGAGACTTGAAACCCAGGAACTATTTATCTTTTCCAGAAGGTGTGCTTACAGAAATTCACTAACTCAACATGCGCCCTTCCTTTTTCTGTGGAAGTTCCTATTATACATAGGCAGAGACCCATGTGTGCATGTAAACCCTTCAACTCTTTACCTTTTTTGTCTAGCATTACAGAGTTGCTACGCACTTGTCTTGTATTCATGATTCGCAAAAGACAAAAGGTGGCGTAAGAAAAATACTCAAGAGAAATGTGAGGACCCCCAGATGAGCTCCGATTTTGAACTCTTGCACCTGACATTCCTATCTTTTCCATCCTGTCTAAGTAAAAAAGATAGGAAAATCAGGGTGGCAACTTAGTATTAAAACTGAAAACAAATTTAGGTATCGTTGAATGCCAGAAACTATAAGAAATTTAATGCAGAAGTGAGTGATGGGAGGGATTGTATAATACTGATTAATTTATTGATTTTCTGAGAAATAATTTTGTATGATATGTATTTATTCAGTCATTCCTCCAATTTGCATGGAGTTTTACTAATTTCAAGCACTTTTTAGCTACTATGTTATAAGTAAATATCTGTCCTGGGGAGATGTTGTAAATATAGGTAAATAGCTAGACAGATGGACTTACATATAGATACTGAAAAGGCTAGAAAAAAAATGGATCCTTAGGTAACTATAAGGGGAGCAAATCTAAATAAAGAATAAAGAATTTTGAAGAATATACTAACTAACTGAAATATAATCTCCTAAAAATAGCCAATCAGTATGAGAAATAAAAGTGAAGTTTGCATAGTATGTGATTTTATTTATATAAATAAATATAAAATATAAAATATGAAAATTATGAATAGTTAATATTGAAAAACAGTAAAAATGATCTCCTGTGTTAACAGAATAGTGATTATTTTTGTGGCATGATGAAGGAGAGAGGACATGAAGAGGCACCTGAGGTCTAATAAATGAAGTCACACAGATACGTGTGCTTGGTGAAAATTAACTCAGTAGCACTTAAGGCTATGAACGTTTTCCTGCTTTATGTACGTTTTCCTGCTTTCCTCCTGTACAAAATGCACACGTAAAAAAGCAATGTGACATGTGATCACTTGGGGAAAGTTTGGTTCAGATATAACGACAGCTGGTAGAAAAGTCCAAGAAAGAGAACACCTCTACATCTTCTTGAAGAAGAATGGAGGCCAGTAGGAAGGGAGCACAATTACCTAAGAGTGAAACTTCCAGTGCATGTGGTCAGAAGGATTCTGGGGCAAAATAATGTGGAAATTTAAAGACCGAGGGCAGAAATGAAATTTAGTTTTAAGTGTGAATGGAGAAGACTCATGATTTCTGAGCATCACAGTGGGGCATCACTGAGCAATAGAAAAATAACTTCATGCAGAGAAAGGAGTAAATGATCCTTTTAGCCAGTTAGGATGGTAGCTCACAGTTCAAAATGTTTAGAAGGCAACTACGAACACTAGCGCATTGGATAAATGACAATCCTACTTAGAGCTACTCAGTTTTTGAAGTTTTGTTTTTTTTTTCTGGCAGTTTTGGTAAATTATGTTTATCAAGAGATTGACAAATTTCTTCTAATTTTTAAGCTTCGTTGTCACAGTTATAATATTTTCATTATTCATTTATTATCTATGCAATCCCTCTTGAAAGAATAAAATCTTAGTTTTGCTAAATTTCTCTATTATCTGTACTTATTACTAGTGTTCACTTTACCTACTTTGGTGTTATTGATTATCTTTTTCTAGCTTTTTAAGATTGAATATTAGGCCACTGCTTTTAGATGTTTTCTCCATTGCTATTTTAGACTTTAAAAACTATACATTTTCAGTTAAGAACTGCCTTAGTGAGGGCACCTGGGTGGCTCAGACGGTCGAGCATCCAACTTCGGCTCAGGTCATGATCTTGCGGTTTGTGAGTTCAAGCCCATGGCCGGGCTCTGTGCTGACAGCTCAGAGCCTGGAGCCTGCTTCGGATTCTGTCTGCCTTTCTCTCTGCCACTCCCCTGCTCATGGTCTGTCTCTCTGTCTCTCTCAAAAATAAGTAAATGTTAAAAAAGATTTAAAGAAAAAATGGCCTTAGTGGTATTGTGTAAATTTTCATATATTACATTTCCATGATCATTCAATTATAACTATAATTTATTCCTCCTGTAATTTAATCTGTGAACCATTAATTATTTAGACTTGCAGTGTTTAATTTCTACATACTCAGGGCTTCAAAAAGAACTATGATTTCTTTTCAATTTAGTTCCATTGTGGTCAGATAATACACTATGTATTATTTTGATATTTTTAAATGTATTTGGGAATCATTTTTAGCCCAGAAAACATCCTGTCATTGTGAATGTATCATGTGCACTTAACAAAAAAATCTGTATTTTGTAGTTGTTGGATGGAGCATTCTTTTCTGTACATGTCAATCAGATCAAGGTTTGTGGTAATTTCATTCAAGTCTTTTATGACTTTACTAAAGTTTTGTCTACTTGTTCTATTGACTGCTGAAATATATATGTTGAATTTCCCATTTTACTTCCAGTTAAGCTTGTGAATTTTTGATTCCTATATTTTAAGTCTTTTTCAAATATATATATGTATATATATATACATATATATGTATATATATACTTTTTAAGTTTATTTATTTACTTTGAGAGAGAGAGACAGAGCAAGCTGGGGAGGGGCAGTGAGAGGGATAGAGAGAGAATCCCAAGCAGGCTCCACATTGCCAGTGCGGAGCCCAATGTGGGGCTTGAATCATGAACCTTGAGATCATGACCTGAGCCAAAATCCAGAGTCAGATGCTTAACCAACTGAGCCACTCAGGCACCCCAATTTTTAAGTCCCCTTTAAATGCTAATTATGTATTTATGAATGAATTTTCTCCTTTGTCGTTTCAAACTGACCTTTTTCTCTCAGAATACTTGTTGCCTTGAAGTCTGTTTTAGTTTATATTCAAAGAGCCCTTCCAGTTTTCTTTGGCTTATTATGTTTGCAGCATATCTTTTTTGCATCCATTTATTTTGATTGATTTGTGTATTTAAATAAAAAGTGAGTAACTTGTATAGAAGGGTCAGGCTTTTTTAATGCATTCATTAACCTCTACCTTTTATTTGGTTGTGTAGACAATTTAATGTAATTATTTATGAGGTTAGATTTAGATGTATCATTTAATATTTGTTTCTATAGGTGCCTTCTCAATTTTGTTCTGCATACTCCCCCCCTTTTCCTGCCTTTTTTTGGACTATTTGATATTTTTAGTATTTTTTTAATTTAAATATTGTCTCTTTGGGCATATCTCATTTTATTTTTCTGGTGGTTATTTCAGCCATTATAATTACTTAATGTTTCATGATGTGTATATGGGTAATAATAATATAATAATTTTGTAATATATGTACTAAATATATTATATACTACATATTAATATATATATAATATATATAATAGGTTACAATATAGAAACCTTATAATGTATATCTTCTTTAATCCTTTCCCTAATTGACACTTGACTTCGTTGCCATACATACTATATGTATGTTAAAAATTTCACCACTTTTATATTTTTTGCTTTAAACAAACATATTTAAAAATTTTTTTTTAATGTTTATTTATTTTTGACAGAGAGAGAGAGACAGAGCATGAGCGGGGGAGGGGCAGAGAGAGAGGGAGACACAGAATTGAAAGCAGGCTCCAGGCTCTGAGCTGTCAGCACAGAGCCTGACGCGGCGCTCGAACCCACAGACTGGGAGATCATGACCTGAGCCTAAGTCGGACACTCGACTGACTGAGCCACCAAGGCGCCCCAAACAAACATATTTTAAACAACTTAAATGAGAAAAAATAGCATGTTACAATACTTATACATTTACTCTTATTGTTGTTATTACTTCATTTCCTTCTAAGGATCCGATTTTATATCTGATATAGTTTTCTGTAAGCCTAAAGAATTTTTTATAGCCTTTTTCGTAGGGCATGTCTGGTAACAAAACAAAACAAAACCACTTAGATTTTGTTAACCAGGGGATCTTATTTTGGCCCTTATTTCCATTTGTGTGTCTCTTCTCCGCATTTGGTTCCCCTGCATGGAGTCCTCACATAGTTATTACTTTTATTATTATTATTATTATTATTTAGTTCAGAGTTTGTAGTTGTAGTGATGCGAGGGAGGGTCTTTACAGGGATTCTGCCATAGCAAAACAGACCTCCATTTCTAGCACCCTTATTTATTTCATTACGTAGTGACAAAATGCTCTAGTGCTATAACTCAGATCCCCATCTTCCAATGCCATATAAATGGTATGATATCTATAACTTATAAAGAACAATATGTTTTCTCTACTCCTTTTTCCCAAGTAAATATTTAAAAGTGATGTCTCTTCTGCATTGCTACATATAATCCTTGCTATTCATGTTCTGATTAGCTGAGCAAAATAGGCTCTATAAATTGTCTGTTTTTGTGCCAGTACCATACTGCTTTAACTACTCTAGCTTTATAATATATTTTTATTTTTTTTTAATTTTTTAATGTTTTATTTATTTTTGAGATAGAGAGAGACAGAGCATGAACGGGGGAGGGTCAGAGAGAGAGGGAGACACAGAATCTGAAGCAGGCTCCAGGCTCTGAGCTGTCAGCACAGAGCCCGACGCGGGGCTCGAACCCACAGACCGTGAGATCATGACCTGAGCCGAAGTCGGATGCTTAACCGACTGAGCCACCCAGGCGACCCTATAATATATTTTTAAATAGGAGGTGTGACACTTCTAGGTTTGATCTTTTTTCTCAAGATTGGTTTAGCTA
Source organism: Panthera tigris (assembly GCF_018350195.1). Lineage (NCBI taxonomy): Eukaryota > Metazoa > Chordata > Mammalia > Carnivora > Felidae > Panthera > Panthera tigris. The sequence continues at coordinate 61,045,231 of NC_056660.1, forward strand.
TTTGGGGTCTGTTGGGATTCCATGTGAATTTTAGGACTTTTTTTCTCTATAAAAAATGTCATTGAGATTTTGATAGGGATTGCATTGAATCTGGATTGCTTTGACTCATGTGGACATTTTAGCAATATTAAGTCTTCCAGACCATGAACACGTGTTGCCTTTCCATGTATTTCCGTCTTTAATTTATTTCACTAATGTTTTATAGATGTCAGCATACCAGTCTTTCTGCATGCAAAAGAATGACATTTGACCTTTGTCTTACATCATACACAATAATAAATTCAAAATGCAAAAATGTTTAAATATAAGAAAAATGTAAAACTCCTAGAGGAAAACAAAGGGAAAAATGATCATGACATTGATCTAAGCAAGGATATTTCTTGGATATGACACCAAAGACACAAGCAGAAATAGTCAAGTTGGACTACCTCAAACTAAAAGCTTTTGCCCAGTATAGGAAAAAATCAATAGATTGTCTGTCTTTATAGTAAACACAGATTTGTGGATCAGAGGTGGACCCATCCAACCGATTATTTACTAACTCAGTACCTTAGAGTTGATTCCTCATGCCCCGATTTCTACTCAGGGTAATGTGACAAGGGCAGATGCCATCCACTCTTGAGGGAGGGAGGTGAGAGGAACCCCAAAATTATCAATCCCAACTCTTAATGCAGAGAAGCTTGCACAACTGTTTCTCCTCAAAAAAAAGGAAGAGAGCTTAACTTTGTAATGTAAATAAATCCTCCTTGAGGAAAGGTTTAATTACCTTCTGGAAGTAAACAAAGGACTCCAGGAGCCTTAAAGCAGTACCTCTCTTTGGAGATCTCTATGTTTAAGTTCCAAGATTTATTTGCCTTTCACTTACCATTTAACCTACATTACCTGTCATTTTTACTCAGAAAGACCTGACCACGCATAAACATAAAAGTTTCAAGCAACATAATGAAGACTAGTATATTTCTAAAGGTATCAATTTTCAAATTCAGTTAGCTTGTGTGCCTTCATTTAGAGTGAAGACTTTTCAAGAGTTCTTTCAAGTGCGGCATAAAATTTCCAAAAATGTCAAAGACAAGAATAGGTTTAAATTTTTCCACACCCTCACAAATGTTTTGTGAAATTTAAAAAATACAGATCAAAAGTTATTGACAAAGGTTAACTCTAGGGAAACTGCAGACTCTCAGAGAACAAAATCAGAAATTATAGCTAAAGAGAAAAAAAAGGAAGATATTTGGGGAACTAAGGTCACTCAATACTCAGAAATGCATGGAGAATGAAAGGTAAATTTTTGAGAATTAAGAATATAATGCATTCATTGAAAGTTAAGTCAGTGAATATGGCTGGGATATATTCATTATTTCATGTAGGAATTCATTTACTCAACACTGATTGTTTCTTAGGTGCATAATCTTGGTTATAAGTGCTCGGAATCTAAACACATATAAACTACTTTAATCCCCAGTGGTGAGGTGCAAAGGTAGAAAAGTAAAAAGCCATTTATATGTTGTGGTTCTTCCATCTTATAGGCAGTTTGGGTTCTTTTTGTCCCCTTAGCTATATTACTTTAGCACAAACTATTAACAATTGGTGAATATTTTAAGCTGTTTTTTCTTTTATTTTACCAAACTGAGAAGTTAAAAGTAAATTTTCCTCAGTGAAAGATGTTTCTATGTTATGGTATTAGTAAAGATGATTTGTGGTAGTTTTTTCTTCTGCTTGAATGAATGATTTTCTGTTTTTAGAATGAGAGATGGTGACCAACAGTTCTGTGACTACCTCAACTTTTTGTTTGATAGGTCATTTTGATATTCTACTTTCAGAAAAATATATCAATGTTTAGCCTCTTAATTGGAAAGAGAAACAAAACAATCAATCTTTTGATACCAAGGTATAGTTTTACCCCTCACATTTCTGCATAAATTGTAGAATATTCTGCGTGAAGTATGCTGAGGGGAAGAAAAAGAAAACTAGTACAGATGTTTATGAGAGATACTGGTCGTCAGTTTTTTTTTTCTTTTCTTTTTTTTTTAAATATAATTTTTGTTGGCTTCGGTATCAAGGTTACATTAGCCTCACAAACGTTTAGGGAAGTATTCCATTCTCTTTTATTTTCTCCAAGAAATTGTGGAAAATTGGTTTTAATTTTTCTTTAAATGTTTGGCAGAATTCTACAGGGAAGGAACCTGAGTTTGGAGATTTTTTCAGGAGTTTTTAAATTGCAAATTCAATATCTCCAGTGGTTATATAACTATTCTCAGTATGATGGTTGAGTTTTGATAGTTTATAGTTTTCAAGGAATTGTTTCATTCTTCTGAGTTTTCAAAATTATAAGTGTAAAGTTTTTCTTAGTATGTTTTCATTATCGTTTCAATGGCTTCAGTGTGTGTGGTGATATCTCTCATACTTGTTATCTTTAAATTGTAGTTTTCTCTTTTTATTGTTGTCAGTCTTACTAAGGGTTTATAAAGTTCCTTGCCTTTTTTTTTCCAAAAGGAACATGTCCCCCGCTTTGTTGTTTTCCCTTTTCAATTTCATTTATTTCTGCTCATCCTTATTATTTAATTCCTTCTTTCTACTTTGAGTTTATTGTGCCCCTTTTGTCTAGTTTCTTGAGGTAGAAACTTAGATCATTGAGATTTTTTTTTAAATTCAAGTATTTTGTGCTACAGATTTCCCTCCCTGCACTACTTTAGGTGTATCCCACTTTTTATTTGTTATATTTTTCCTTTTCACTCAATTCTATGTACTTTTCAAAATTTCTTTTGAGCTCACCGCTTTGACACATGCATTATTTAGAAGTGTAGTGTGTAATTTCTAATTTTTTAGAAAATTTCCTGTGGTCTTTCTGTCATTGATTTCTAGTTTGATTTTATTGTGGCCTCCTGTATAATTTTAATTTCCTTAAATATACTTATTGTTTAAGGGTGGAATTAGATTAGGTTCTGTTGTTTGGTTTTGTTATTTGGTTCTGTTGTCTAATTTTTTCCTTACAGCCTGGGGACAGAAAGCTCCCTGCTGAATCCCACTGCTGGGGGGATAAATTTAAAGGGAGGGGTGGATGCAATTAAAGTACCATTGAACTCCATCTCTCAACTTTTCACTCTGAGTGATACTTTTATGATGCTGAGTAGTGGGGAGAGGCTCAGTTCCCATTGCAATCAGCTGATAACAGAGGTGGGAACAAGCCTTGTTCTGAGTACCTCTAAATCATATAGCCCTGAGTTCAGTCTTGTTGATGCTAAGTGGGTGATAAGGCTCAGCTGACTGGTGGAGCGAGCTGACAATGTGCAGGGGCAGTGAGGAAGTGGAGTGATAAGTAGCTTCTCACAATGCTTCATGAAATATCATTGCTACAGAGTGAGAGTGGAGGCTCAGCTCATCACTCTATTACATGGACACTACCCTGACTTGAGATTGGAGTACGGGCCATTGACTTCTACAGAATGGTCAGCCTACTGAGGGAAGCTGACAGCTGCCTTCTACCAAGAAAGTGAGTGGAGCTGACGATCTGTTCCATGCATGTGTGGCCCTACCAAAATCATAAATAGAGTGTGATTGTTATGTTGGTGCTTGGATGAAGTGAAGACAGTACGGCCAAAAGGTTTTCTGTTGTTAGGCCACCATTTTCACTCACTTCACCTCAGAAAAAAAAAAAAAAAAGACTTGGAGTGTGTGTGTGTGTGTGTGTGTGTGTGTGTGTACCAGGCTGCCCTGGCTAGGACACGTAGAAGGGAAAAATGAAACCCAGAGATTTCACTGTACTGTCATTCCTCAAGTGCCTCGGTCCCTAAGAACTCTACCTTTTTCTTTCCAACCTTAAGAATCTTCCTATGCTTGTTTATTATGTTATATCCAGGAGACATTAGTGTAAGAGGGAGGAGAACCTGGGAGGAGTAGAGCTAATCTATCTTGCTTGAAACCTGATGTGTATGGATTGAATGTTAATGATTCATTATATTAAATGAAATTTTCAAGCTAAATGCAAATGACAAAATATTTATTTTGAAAAAGGGATTTTGTTTTACTTTTTTAAAATGCTGTAACGCTCTGTAGATTTTGCAAAACTAAAATTCTCTCAAAATTCAAAGCTTGCAGTTTTGACATCTTTTCTAGTCTTGCCCAAACAGAAATATTACATGTGGGACTTTGAGAATATTAATTATGCCATTTTCTTCATTAATATTCTTGACATCAACTCCTTCTGGTTCTATGATTACTTTTCTGGAATTTAATATCATCTACATGAACTGATAAGACATCTACTCTAAATTTTTTGTCTTGCCTTAAAGATTTTGCTATTTTATACTGTGGATATATTCACACTACAATGAAACTGTTGTGGGCTTTATTTAAATATCTCAAAGCTTATTAGTGAATCATAAAAATGATTAATAACTAGTTCAGGTTGTGTTCGTATTGATTTTTAAAATATTCCTTAGGATTTCAGAAAATATCATTTTAAAAGTAAGTCAATTTTGTTTCAATATACATACATTTTTACATAAAAATCCAATGAATTCATATATGTATAGGGTTATCTTCTTTTTTTCTCTTGGTTTTTAAATGTTTATTTATTTTTGAGAGACACAGAGAGACCATAAGCAGGGGAGGGCCAGAGGGAGAAGAAGACACTGAATTCGAAGCAGGCTCCAGGCTCTAAGCTGTCAGCATAGAGCCTGACGCAGAGCTCTAGCTCATCAGCCATGAGATCATGACCTGATCCGAGGTCTGGCGCTTAACCGCTTAACCAACTGAATCAGCCAAGTGCCCCTGGGCAATGTTGCTTCTAACCAGGGGATTCCTAATATTTCTATGTTCTGAAAATGTACCCCATTATAATAATTGAAAACAAGATGTGATGAATGCATATCACTGTATTATATGTTTACTTATCTTTATGATGAAACAAGATTATTTTTTAAAGAAAAAACAAAGCAAAACAAAAAAATGTAAAGACCGTGAGCGTCAAAGCTGGTTACTGGGATTTCCTTTAATATAATAATCAGTACTGCACATAAGACATTAATCTCTTTATGTTTAAAAAATCTCTCGGGGCGCCTGGGTGGCTTGGTTGGTTAAGCGTCCGGCTTCGGCTCAGGTCATGATCTCACGGTCCGTGAGTTCGAGCCCCGTGTCGGGCTCTGTGCTGACAGCTCAGAGCCTGGAGCCTGTTTCAGATTCTGTGTCTCCCTCTCTCTCTGCCCCTCCCTTGTTCATGCTCTGTCTCTGTCTCAAAAATAAATAAACTTTAAAAAAAATAAAAATAAATAAATAAATCTCTCAAACCCAATTTCATACCACCTGGATAATTTCTCTTATTTCTCTCTTGTCAAAAAAGGTGTGTATGTGAATATGTGTGCAATATATCTATTTTATAGGATAAAAAGAAAAAAAAAAGAAGCGATGAGAAGTTCTAATTACTGGTTGTAGAGAGTAAAGAAGAAAATAGTTTCTATTTTGGCTCATACTTGGATCCAAAGTGGAAAGTTTTCATGATCTGGGTCTTATTCCTACCAAATATAGCTAGCAATGGATGTAATAGTGGTGACTGTTCTTGGATCATGTCTGATCTTCTGCAGAGTTCCCTGTTTTCCGGTGCTCAATCATGTAAAAACGAATTTAGTAGAATATCAGAACATAACAAAAGTATACGTGTGTGCATCCATGCACGTGTGTGTGTGTGTGTGTGTGTGTGCGTGCACGTGCGCATGTAGGGGAATGTTCAGTAGTCCTACAATACTTCATATTTCCCCCTTGAAAACAAAGCCTAAATGCCACAGAACTCTCTCTCCAGTGATGTTTACATTTGCAGTGAAGCATTTCTTCCTGTCCTCCATATAGATTGATGGTTCTCATTATTATTGACATATTTGCTGCATCTTATTTAGGGTAAGAAGTTTTTCTAATATCAGGTATCAATTATTCTCATGGATAAATCTTGTCATCCTCCACAAATCTCAATTATTTTCCTAAAATACCTGCACTTAAAAATAAATTTAAAAAAATACTTTGGGCTTTTTTATTTTTTACCTTTTCATAGTCGAAATAATTATTAACCAATATTTAGTGGAGAATGCTGCAGGTGAATGTTAAACCTGTTCACATTTGCTTTTCTGTTAAAATGTAATCTTAAAACACAAATAAATGTAATGTAAGTAATCATATTCAGTTATATATATATCATCTAAACAATGGAACTAGGATTCAAATCTGGTGTTCTTTAAATTTAGGTTTCATGTAATTTATATTTTATCTATCAAAAAATTCCCAAATCATAAGAAGCTTCTTAACTATTTCATAGTTTTCAAAATTAAAGAATAAACACACCTTTAGAAAATTGTATGTAAACATCTCTTTCCTTCTCGCTCTTTCTGCACATGGGCACACACACACCACCTTTTCTTTGTAATTGTGATTGCCTACTTAAATTTAATCTGATCTCTCCCTTGTCATTAATTATATTTAATGTATTCATATATGCCATTTGTTCTAAGTACTTAAGTATTAACCTAGATTAAACACATTGTCTTTTTTTATAATAGCTACTCTAAATTAATGAGTTATCTATCACAAACATGTGAACTCAAGTTGGTACTGGAATTGATTTTATTAATTAATGGAACAAGATAGTTTTTCTTTTCCTCTGACACAAATAAAACCTGATTTTTCTCAATAACATGGCTCTGGCTAATGTGGGAGAGAAGGACTTCATTTTATCCTTGACTGATAGATGCTCCATAATAACAGTAGACATAGCAAAGAAAAACAAAATTCTTCGTATAACTTTATTGTGAAAGCCCATGATTTAGAGACTAATACAGTAGAGCTTATTGTACAACTTATTGTGAAATTTCATGATTTATTATGCAGTTCTCAGCAGCTTATTGAGTGTCCCTATTGTCACACTTCATGATTTACTGAGCCACACAGAAGAGCTTATCACATAACTTGATAGTGAGATTCTGATTTACTGTGAAATAGTTGTTCCAATCTGTTTCTACAATGGGAGGTTTATCTAATGTTTCCTAATTATAGACAAGCCTCATCAGACACTTCATTTTCAAAGCAAGTAATATCTCTAAGAAAGCTTTGAAAACATCTTTTGCAAGTGGAAAATTTCTCCCCTCAAAATGATCATTTATTCTAATATCTGGAAGCTTTCAAGTCTGTGAGCTGGCCCTAAGAAAATGAAAGGCTGTTTCAACTTTATTTAATAATGTAGCATGATAACACATCGATTGATTATACAGTCGTTTTTCAAAAGGCTAAAGCTCAATTTTTCTAAAAACAACGAAGTCATTATCTTCGACAGAATTGTTTCTAATCATTTTTGTAAGGGTTGGTTTATCTGTTTCTCCCTCTTTTATTTATCATCAATCCAAGTCTTAAGAAATCATTCAATAGTAAGTAGAATTGTATGTTTACCAATTGCTACTAAAATGGCACTATGTTTTGGTAATATGTGTGTTGCTGTGTGTGTCATGTTTTGGTTTTGGTTTTGGTTTTTTTTGCCTCAAATAGAAGAGGAAATGTTAAAACATGGAATGTTTTTCTGATTTGTAAACACTTTTTAAAGTTATTTTTCAACTTTCTATAAGCTTAATAGCCATTAATTATCTTTAATGAGGAACATGTGATTTTGAAAGAGTCTACAGTCTTGATGTTTAATTTCACTTATCTGAAAACTAAACTATGCAAACGTGGCTTATTTCAGTTAGGCGATGCATATGCATTGATGTAAAAGTCATTAAGTGAAGATGGTATCAAATTATGGAAATAAGTATATGCCCAAATATAATGTCATTCATAGTTTGTGGAATTCCCCCAGGCACCATGCAAGTACAGAGGCATATTTTTAAACATTTATATGTCTACTAGGAGAAGTATTAGAACTTTGAGCAGTAGGGACTAAAGAGAAAGGTGAGATCTTTGAGGAAATTTTATAGCTCGGAATAAAAACACTGACTAAACAAAACAGACAAATAAGTTATAGACTCAAAGGCAGAATCTAGAGGTTATAGTCTTTTGCGACCATAAACCTAGGATAAATTAGCTGTTTTGTACCCTTCGACCCTGGTAGTCAGTGGGCAATTTTATGCAAAGCTCAAAGACTTGTTATAAAATACAGCTGATTGTCTGGCAGGTAATTTGAAAAAATAAAATAAAATAAAATAAAATAAAATAAATAAAATAAAATAAAATAAAATAAAATAAAATAAAATAAAAAGGAAACCAAAGCAATCAGATCCAAAGAACAGCATTACAAAGAGCTAATGGAATACCCTCCCCCAAAACATAGTCAGTAGACTAACTACATAAGATATAGACACTATTAATTAACAATGGTGTGGAATCTATAATGTACAATTGGTAGTGGAAAGAGTTAGTATGTAAAATAAAAATGATATATTAAAGAAAGAGAGAGGAAATTTAGTTTGATTTTTAAGCATTTGAACACGAGAACCCTACCCAGTAAAACTTAGAGAGCTAAGTTGAAAACACAAGACGCAAACCCTTTGAAATGCATGTGGGATAAGGCAGCCACCAAGAAACCAGATGGCAGGAACAGGGGTGAAATACTGACCAACACCACATCTGGGATCTTTTATCGATCCCTAATGATAATGTATGTGTGGCTACAACCCAATCATGACCACATATGATATGTAGGAGTTTTTCCTACTAAAATGCTTATCAAAGCCAATTAGAAGGCATATATATTTTTATTATTTTGAACTTTACTTTTTACTTGATATACCAATTAAGGGAAATTTCATTCCCTCAAAACATACACACATGCAAACATGCATATTAGCACACACTTTAACACACACACATTCACACACAGTTCCTCAAAGGGAAACATTTAAAATGTGAGTTTTGGTGGTTGAAATTCAAAACCTTTGTTAAATGTGGAAGCAGGGGGTGGGGCACCTGGGTGGCTCAGTTGGTCGAGCGTCCGACTTTGGTTCAGGTCATGATCTCACAGCTGGTGGGTTCAAGCCCCGCGTCGGGCTCTGTGCTGACAGCTCAGAGCCCAGAGCCTGCTTCAGAATCTATGGCTCCCTCTCTCACTCTTTGTCCCTCCCCTGCTCATGCTCTCGCTCTCTCTCTCTCTCTCTCAAAAATAAATAAACATCATAAAAAAATTGAAAGAAAAAATATGGAAGCAGGGGTGGATGGACGCTAATTTATTCTACTTCATTTCTCTACACTACCTGGAGCAGAAAGTCTGAAAAGAGCTGATATGCAGACTACTCTTTCTAGACTTGCTACAGTCTCTAATACAGAATCAAAGAACAATTTTAGGAGTGTTTTCAGCAAGGGATATATATGCTACACAGGTCAAACATTTTAAACCATCTAAAACATAATTGCTTTTGGAGTCTATCTAGTTTCCACTGTCTGGCTCATTTTACAGGATTGCATCCAATATGGATTCTGTCAGAGAACACCCCAACTCAATCTCCACATATGATTCATCCTTTGAATACTGTGCCTTGATGATATCGCTCATCCAATGTCAGTTATAGAAAAATGGCTTCAATGTAGGCTTGCTTGTACTGTGTTTCTTTAACAAAGCTTTCAGAAATTGTTTTATAATTTCAAATTATTGTGAATATAAAAGTAGGCTCAGTAGTAGGCTGTTTATAATGAAAATGAAGGCCCCAAGGGAATCATACTCTCAGCACTCAAGTGGTATATTGGAAAACTAATGCCATTATTGCAATAGCAATCATAGTCAACTGCAGAAATATCTTCTTATCTCATTTGAAATATGCACAGTGCTCTATGTCATGGATTTTACAAGTGCATTGTTTTCTCTCACAGCAGAGAAACCATGTAAAGAGCTAAAACTTTAAAAGCCTTGTTAGGCTTGTACTGATAGGTTATGCATTATTAGATGTATATTAGAGAAACGTGTTTTCATGAAAAGAAGTATTCTATTCAGCAGAAATGTGCTCTGCTTCTTAGACTCTACAAGATGTTTGGCTTCCTGTGGTAAGCTTTTTAGCCAATTTGTTGGAGACTTTCCAAGAACAGTCAAAACGAAATCTGCGGTTGCAGCATTTTAATATCTCCTTGAACCTAAGCATTGCTGGAGTTCTGAGAAATCTGCAAATTTACCAGCCCTCATGCAGGCCTTTGCAGAGTGTTGGTAGTTAATAAATTATTCCCTAGCCATCAACTTTGGAGTATTATGGCAACTGTTTATTTTATTAACTTTATCAAATGTTGAAATAAATATTAACCCCCACTCTGTGTCCAGTTCAGTTTTTAATTTTTATCTAATTTTAACAGAAATATGAAGACATGAGTCATAAAAAAATTCATCTTAATCTACCTCTGAGAAGAAGGAAGTTTAACCAATAGAGTAGTCAGAAGTACACGTAAGGCTTTTTTTATGTATTAACTGAAAATCAGTAATAGAGTACATATTGAGAACCCTGGCTGCATGACATAATAAAATAACACATTTGTGAAGGAACAAACGTGTCTACAACTGTGTAAAGGGATATATTCTCTAATTTAAAAACATGTTTGCTCTTTTGGATCTTACTAATTCAATTCCATTGCAAAGAAATATGCTGCCACATGGTTTCTTCAGATAATGGGAGTATCATACATATTGACTGTAATTAAATGGATAGGTGGATGATTGTGACCTTTGACATAGAAAATGAGGCAGGGTAGCAGATATATCCTCAAGCATTTACTAGTCATGTTCTGACCTAGACATTTCGCATGCACGTGTCTTCACTCGAGTAAAGGTAGTAGTTCCTCACTGAAGTGCTCTTCCTTTGTTTTGTTCATCACTCTAGCTTTATGATATGGACTGTTTCCTAGAATATATGAAAAAAGTAAATAATTATATGATAGGTAGGTAGACGTATATATAGGTAATTGAACTAAATATTTCAGTGAATGAATGATTTACATTGTTTGGTCTTCACAAGACACCCCCCCCCCCCCAGTCAAATATTTCATCAAAAATATTACAAACAAATCAAAACTGAATGTTTTGCTCCAGGACAGTATCACAATAAATGTCAATCCAAGTTATAGATTATTAAGCCCAACCTTGGTAATATATGATCTTTTATTAAAACATACTTCTTTTTTATTATTATTTTTACACAAGTGGCATGTGAATATATTCTACTTTAATAAAATTTTTACAGATATGATTATAGTTTATTTGGCAACATCTTTAGTCTTAGCCCCTCTCATATCTGTAAGCTGTATGTACGCCAAACTATGCTTTAAGTATTATTGTGTCATTTTATATCAGAGAGAGACAGACAGACTGGGGGGGGGGGGTGCAGAGATTGAGCCATGGAAAAGAAAACGTTCTAAAAGTTGTCAAGTTTATAAACTTATAAAGTAGTGAGCCTGGGACTTGAACTTAATGAAATCTGTCCTAGAGTCTATGCTTTCAGTGACTATGGTCACTATGCTGTATTGCCTGTCTGTAAATTAGATTTTTAAGAAGTTTTGGTAAATAGCCAATAATGCAATTCTATTATAATAATGATTTACACCGAAGAGAGAGCCATGATTAGAATACACACACACACACACACACACACACACACACACACAGGGATCTGGACAGTGCTAAAAAAATAATTATATAGTTTTTGAAAGAATGGTTAATTGATGAGAAAATCATCAACAAAATATTAGCAAATCAAATCCAGCAATGTATAAATAGAATTATACAATATGGCTGAGTGAGATTTTTTTCAGTTATGCAAGACTTTTTCAACATTTGGAAACTGAAGTAACAATGGAGTAAAGAAGAATAATCATATATTCTTATCAAATCACATAGAACAAATTATCACACACATTCATGATAAAAAATATTCCTGAGAATTAAAAGCCAATGGGAACTTCTTTAATTTCATGAAATGTATTTCCAAAACTGCGACGGCTAACATCATACATAATGGTGAACGTGAATGGCTTCCTCCTCAGCCAGGGAACGAGGCATGGGTGTGGGCTTTTGCCACTCTTCAGCATAGTACTAGAAATTCAAACCACTACAAGTAAAGAATGAAGAAATAAAATTTATACAGTTTGGACTGGAAGGAACAAAAACTCTCTTTTTGCGGATGATATAATTGTTTATGTAGATAATGCCAAAGAATTCACACACGTGCGCACGCACACATGCAATCTCCTAGAACTAGTAAATGAGGTAAGACACCAGATACATTGTTGAAAGGAAGGATTTCAAAGATTTTGCCCCTATCCCAGAATTCCAGCTATGCAATATGTTACTAGTGGAAGAAATTGGGTGAAGGATGTATGGATTGTCTTTGTATTATTTTTTACAACAGTATGCGAATGTATAATTATCTGCAAAAGAGGGATAAATAGGTAAACCTTACCCCCACCAATAATTTAAGTTCATTCAGTATTTGACCACCATATTTCAGATATCTGCTGCATTATTTTTCTCTAAAAAATGAACATTGCTGTATTTGGTGCCAACTTTTCTTTTTTCCTCTCAAATGTCTTTATGAATTGGTGTGCGTAGTAAAATTATCATAACTATGTGAGGTGAATGGCATCATTTTTTGTCTTTGGTCAAAATCAATTTTATCTTCCTGTTGAGTGGACCTTAAACTTTATTTACTTTCAGTTTAAAATAATTCTGAAATTAAGCCAAGTTTTGATGAGACGTTTTCTAAAGTAATTAGATACTACACTAACATTCATTCATCACAAAATATTGATAAAGTTTATATTCAGTACTCTTAGAAAATGTGAATTAAGTAATTCCAACTCTTAAAACATTGACAGTGGTGTTCGTGCTATGTTGTGTTATTTTAAGTAGTGATTCTAATACTGGATACAGTGTTAGGTAATACATAGCTTTGTATTATTTTATGAATGTGAGTGATTCACAGTCTGAGGCCATTAGTGTGCTTTGAAGGCAAATGATAAAGCTAATTTTAAATGCAAGAGGAAAATCATATGTGCAAAATATGCTTACTATTTGTTAATTTTATTTGGGATCAGTTCTACCAAAGTAGTTGAAGTTTACTTATATCTGAATGAAATAAAGAAATTAGGTTTAAAAAATAAATTTTAAAATGCTACATGATTATAGTTTAGATCAAAATCATAAACCATTTGTTATTTTTTTCCTTCAAAGATATTCTATAATTCTATAATTATTCTATAATTTGTATTGCAATACTTTTATTGTGAATTGGAAAGTAGAATACATTTTTCTGTGTTATCATGTGCATATGTATGGAAATCAACTGTGACTTTCCAGTAATACCTCATGTAACAAGTTTTTTGTTTTTTTTTTAAATATATGAAATTTATTGTCAAATTGTTTTCCATACAACACCTAGTGCTCATCCCAAAAGATGCCCTCTTCAATACCCATCACCCACCCTCCTCTCCCTCCCACCCCCCATCAACCCTCAGTTTGTTCTAAGTTTTTAAGAGTCTCTTATGCTTTCATGTAACAAGTCTGAACAGGGTTTTATTTATGATGAGTTCTGTAATTCTCTGCATAGTTATATTTAAAATATGAAACTAATAAATAGTATAAAATAAATCATTATATTTTCTTAAATACCAGGTAAAACATTTCTCCCAGGTGTGAAAATAACCTTGAGTTTTAATGAAACTGCATTTTTCTTTTGCTCACATACTTATATCATGGTCCTTAAACTACAGAATTTCTAGTACATGAATCAATTTTAAGATATCTGTAGAAATTTTACAAACAAATACAAAGCAAAAAAAAATGACTATGCAATTGGAAGTTATTAACCTAATTCATTGGGCCAGTACAAAAACTATAGGTAGCTTATGTAATTTTAGAAACTTGAAAAGGCAGCTCACTTCCCCCAAATAGCTTCTCTTTTCCAGCAAATTCTAGTCCCTTGTATCTATTTGAAAGCAGAATTTTTATCTTTATTAAACTGGGTGCTTTTCTAGCTAGATACATTTTGCCATTATACTGCAAATACCAGAGCATTAGCATACATTAGACAAGGAAGGGCCTTTGGGGAAAAGCTAGGGCCCTCAGTTATGGTAGGAAGAGAGAGGTTCAAAGTTAACCCTTAGGACTCTTGTGTGCCACACATTGGCTGAGTGCTGGGCAATGTACCAGAGAAAGATAGGTCCTTTCATTAATCTGCTTAAACAAGATGGTCTGCTATTAAACAAATTCAAAAAAAGAAAAGAAAAGAAAAACAAATGTACAAAAAAGCCACTGAAGAATATGTAGAATTTAAGGCAGAATTTAAGTAAATTTACAAATTAATTGCTCTGATTTCTGTGAATTTTAAAATTAATTCTCACCAAAAAAATGAGGCTAGTGAATGCAAACTGTTATTGAAATTTTAGGTAATTAATTTCAGGTAGAGGAAGATCAATCACACTTGACAGGAACTGGCTATTTAGTGAATCAACTTAAATTATTTAAAATCATTATATTCACATAAAGCCCATGAAGTAAAATAAGCATGCGCATATTGCTCTGATCAATATAGAAAGAGGCAAGCTGACAAGTTTTCTCATGCATTTGGGCAATTATTACCAACCTTTGAGTAGACATCATGATGTAAGAAGGGATTTGTTTTTTTTTTTTTTTCAATCTGTGCTAAATTTTGTCTGTAAACATAATGCTTTTTTAATGTGGTGCTAAATTTCTGCTGTTTCAGCAATATATTCTAAATGGGGAATTAAAATAATACCAAAAAAAGCGCATCTTTTTGAAGTCCAAATCTCTAGGTTAAAGTGGAACCTAAACTAAGTGTTTCAGATGGCCCTGAGGTAAATCATTGTAGCAACAAAAATTTTCTGGTTGGAAGACTAGATTTAATCACTTGCAAGTGTTAGAGACACTCTTAAAGAAGACTAAAGGTAAGTCACAAAAAGTCAAAGGATATTTCATCCTGCCCCATTTCTCAGCTATTGTGTTTTTCTCAACTAATACAGACACATGTACAGCAAAAAGTTTCAATCTTATACTTGGCTTGGTAGGGCTGACAAGATGTTCACTTCCTCTGTGTGTAGTAACATCTCAAATCTCAGAACAGAATGGAAGCTCACAATAGCTTCCAGATCACTCCTCCCTGGGAATAATAGCTTATCATAGTCTTTTAGAAATTTGAGTTGATGAATCACTTATGTACATTCTACAACCAGCAGTTAAAGAATTGGATTATTGGGTATTATACTAGGTATGATCAGCACTCAGAAATAAGTCTTCTACTAGATACATGTTTTTCACCTGAATTCTTTAAATGTTTTATTGTGGGATTAAAGCACATGGAAAAGCTCATAGAATATAACTCTACAATTTAGCCAACAGATTATAAAGCACGCAGCCACGTAAGTACCCTTGGGTCAGAAGCTTACCTTTATGTGTCTTGTCAATTACAACTCATCTTTCCACTTGTTAGATAACTACTATGACAGATATATTTTTAACATGTAGTTCATCTTCTAAGAATAGTGTCACCTGGAGACATGTACTTTCAAACAATATATATAAATATGAATTGCAAATTAAACCCTAACAAGCTATTAGAGGCTACATTACCACTATCGTATCATTTTATAATCTAGACACATTCAAAAGAAAAGTATTATTTATCCCAATTGAACCATGATGAAACTTAAATTGTTTTCCATAAAATACTGTAGTTTAAAGAGTAGTTAATTTTAGAACCACGTCTGGAACCTATTCTTCATGTCTTTCTCATCCATTTTTATTCCCTGACAAACTAGAAAGAAACATTTGTGTTGTAAAAAGAAACTGAATTCAGCATACAAAGGCATGGTAATCTTCCAAGGTAGGCTATCATTTCAGCCTTGTGTACTGGGCAAATCATGTAGCCTTCCTTTGATATAGACAGTGAGTATTAAATGTGATGACATATATGAAAGTACCTAGTAAATTAAGTAACTATATAGGGTACGAAATGGACCATTTTCTTTTTCTAAACTGAAATACTAATAATGACACAAAATAAATGCTAACAATTGTGATGATAATGATGATAATAACTATCATTTATTAAATGGTTATTAATTGTCAAACACTAAATACTGTGTGTATAGTTTATGATTTAACTGTATTATTGATTTAGTGGTAGAGCCAATAATGAAATCCAAATGCACTTGATTCAGAGAACAAGCTCTGGGTCAGCTCCTCCAAATCCACACATGGAAACACACAAATATTCATAATAAAGTGAGAAAAACTCAATATGACTTAATTTTAAAGTTAAGATGATGATACACACTGTGTAGGTGCCCACAGATGTGAATTTTAATGTGAAAAGCCACCTTTTCTAGATTTTTACCTAAATTAAATATTTCTATTATATAAAATGTTGACACCTGGGTAGCATGTGGAAAAGCTTTATGAAACAAAAGAAATGGAAACAGATTAATTTCAATGATATGGTGCTAGATATCTTTATTAAGATAGATACTAAATATTACTCTGAAAGACATGCCATCTTTCATGTTGTTTTTATTTCAAAGACTTCTTTTTTCAATATTTCTATCTTTTTCAATGCTTTAATTACATTCACAGGTGCATTTTGTGTTTAGACTTATGCAAGGCTTTCATTGTTGATAAAGTATCAGAAAAACCTACATTACAGAGTAATTTACTCAAAATGGAAACATATGAAGCATATTCCTTGCATTTATATTTATAGAATGCTTAATCTTGATAAGGCTGATCTATATACATTCATATACAGAAATACTTATGTTTTATTTTATTAAAATGAAATAATGAGTCAAATGGAGTATTCAAAACTATTGAAATTGTTTACTTATTGACTCATTTAGTTGCTTTTGTAGGCTATTTTAAACACAAATTGATAGTTTACATTTGCCATAGTGAGTCTGTCTGCTAGTATACTTGTTTTTATATTACCCATAATAACCCTGTATTTTCCCCTTTCTGTTTTTATCCTCCTATCCTCTTTCTTCCTTTTTCCTTCTTTCCTGCCTTCCTTCCTCCCTCCCTACATCCTTCCCTTTCTTCCCGCCTGACTCCCTTCCTTCCTTCCCTCCTTCCTTCCTTCCTTTTTTCCTTCCTTTCTCTATATGGATAGAACATGATGGTCAAACTTAATTTGATTAGTGAGAATTGTAAAACCAGGTAATGTTAACTATCACAGTGATTTGACCTAACATTTATCAATATTGGACTATATAGAAAATAACTATAAAAATAAAGATATAAAAAATATATGACATTGATCTATTCTCAAAATATCATGATTACTTTATGAATTTAGAAATATCATTCCTTCAGGAATACTTAAAATTAGGGGAAATGTGTATCATTTATTTTTATTTTTCTCCATTATTTTTCTAGTGATAATGTTTTTATAACTCTTTTTTTTAAATGTTTATTTATTTTTGAGAGAAAAAGAGACAGAGCGTGAGTGGGCGGAGAGGCAAAGAGGGAGGGAGATACATTATCTGAAGCAGGCTCCAGGCTCTGAGCTGTCAGCACAAAGCCTGGCTCAGGGTTCAAACTTATGAACCGTGAGATCATGACTTAGGCTGAAGTCAGACGCTTAACCAACTGAGCCACCCAGATGCCCCTTTGGTGATAATGTTTGACCTTTCTTTTTATTATGTCAAATGAATATAATTAATTGTCTCTGGTTTTCTTATTAGAGAGTTAAATTGACAAACTGAGAAAAGGCAATTTGAAAGCATGCTTCAAAGCACTATTTACTGTGCTTCTCTGGATTTTGTGTAATTAACAATTGTCGAGTTTGAAAATTTCCTTACACATTTCTTCTAAGGACAAACTCGGCCAGCATGTTTGAAATAGATATGAAGATGGTCTCTTTCTATATGACTCTACCCTGCTGAGTGAGATGTGAGTGAAAAGAACATTCATCTTCTCTTTCTGGTCAAACCTGTTTTAAGTTGCTTGGACTGTTCTTTTTTGTATCTATTTGAACCATGGGACAGTGAAAGAGATATTGAACAATTTAGAATCTACACTTGGATTAAAATTAAGGATTTTTCCTAAGACTGTGAAGCTATACTCTCATCAACTAAGACCTATACCTTTTCTTGGTTTTCTTTTAAGTTTATTTATTTGTTTTTTATTTTGAGAGAAAGAGAGCAAGAGAGCAGGGGTGGGGCAGAGAGAGAGAGAAAGAGAAACTGAAGCAAGCTCTTCCCTGTCAGCACAGAGCCCAACTTGGAGCTTGAACACACAAACTGTGAGATCATAACCTGAGCTGGAATCAAAGTCAGACTCTTAACCATCTGAGCCACACAGGCGCCCCAAGATCTTTACCTTTCTTTAATTTTTTAAAGATATGATAACAGTTAAGATTAAGAAGGAAAAATACAATGAGTAAATTTTGTCTTAAAGAAAAGCAAAAACAAGGAAAATAACTTCTGAATTCAAACCTGAATCCATTTGGTAGCTACATAGAAATTTCCAAATTACACAGTTAGCAAAATAAAATGCAAAATTCCGTATAAGGTAGACTCATTTCAGGCCTTCCAAAATATCAGAAACTGAATTTTATAGAATTTTAATAAAATATTCCAAACATTCAGGTATAGTATTCAGAGACATATATCTTAGATCATCTTAAACATTATATTTACAATCTTAGATCATTTTACAAATAAAATATAATAAACTTTATACATGTTGGCACATAAAGTTTTACCTAATTTATTTATACATTTAATACTTTTTTTGGATGTATACAGGTACACTATAAGTTCATAAAACATATAGTATTATATAGGATTTATTATATTAAGACATATAGGATTTAGAGGATTATAGAATTGTAAAACAAGGGAAAGTGTAATCCTCCAAACGCCAATTTTTCATTTAGGGCACATTTTGCCATTCAGAAGAAATTAAATACTCTCTCCATTTATTTGCATATTTATTCTCTTTGAGCAAGAATATTGTCCTGTGAAAGGATAAGTAATTTCTAGCTCAACTTATTTGAATAGGTATTTTTGAACATAGTATAGCAAAACATTTCGTTTCATTATTATCCTTTAAATCTATAAATCAATGTCTGTATTTTATAGTCTGCTGAGAAAATAACTCAGTTTAGTTAAAACTTCCACTAAATTTTGAGACTCTCCCAATAAAACCATCCCAAGAAGATGAGAGAGAGACAGAGAGAGAGAGAGAGAGAGAGAGAGAGAGAGAGAGAGAAAGGAGGTGCATCAGTAAATAGAGATATGTAAATGTAGATATGTCAAATACTGCAAACCTACTTTCTGGAAAATACACTGACTGGATGAAGGATTAATTTGTACATTGTGTCTTCTAATGAAAAATAGAAGAATTGATTAATAAGATTCCTGTATCATGTCTAAATGAAATTTAAATTCGTTTCGACATTGTACTTTGAACATTTTTCATTGAAGATATCAAAACCCTTTTTTTGTGAAACATTCTGGTGACACTTCTTTTTTTTTAATTATTTTTTAATTCCTGTGTAGGTAACATACTGTTACATTAGTTTCAGGTGTACAACATAATGATTCAGTGATTCTATAAGTTATTCAGTGCTCATCATGATAAGTGTCCTCTTAATCCCCTTCATCTATTTCCCCCTCTCCCCATCTACCTCCCCTCTGACAACCATCAATTTGTTCTCTCTAGCTAAAGAGTCTGTTTTTTATTTTATTTTTTTTAATATAGGAAATTTATTGTCAAGCTGGTTTCCATACAACACCTAGTGCTCATCCCAAAAGGTGCCCTCCTCAATACCCATCACTCACCCTCCCCTCCCTCCCACCCCCCATCAACCCTCAGTTTGTTCTCAGTTTTTAAGAACCTCTTATGCATAGGCTCTCTCCCACTCTAACCTCTTTTTTTTTCCTTCCCCTCCCCCATGGGTTTCTGTAAAGTTTCTCAGGATCCACATAAGAGTGAAAACATATGGTATCTGTCTTTCTCTATATGGCTTATTTCACTTAGCATCACACTCTCCATTTCCTCCCACGTTGCTACAAAGGGCCATATTTCGTTCTTTCTCATTGTCACATAGTACTCCATTGTGTATATAAACCACAATTTCTTTATCCATTCATCAGTTGATGGACATTTAGGCTCTTTCCATAATTTGGCTATTGTTGAGAGTGCTGCTATCAACATTGGGGTACAAGTGCCCCTATGCATCAGTACTCCTGTATCCCTTGGGTAAATTCCCAGCAGTGCTATTGCTGGATTATAGGGTAGGTCTATTTTTAATTTTCTGAGGAACCTCCACACTATTTTCCAGAGTAGCTGCACCAATTTGTATTCCCACCAACAGTGCAAGAGGGTTCCTGTTTCTCCACATCCTCTCCAGCATCTATAGTCTCCTGATTTGCTCATTTTGGCCACTCTGACTGGTGATATCTGAGTGTGGTTTTGATTTGTATTTCCCTGATGAGGAGGGACGTTGAGCATCTTTTCATGTGCCTGTTGGCCATCCGGATGTCTTCTTTAGAAAAGTGTCTATTCATGTTTTCTGCCCATTTCTTCACTGGATTATTTGTTTTTCGGGTGTGGAGTTTGGTGAGCTCTTTGTAGATTTTGGATACTAGCCCTTTGTCTGATATGTCATTTGCAAATATCTTTTCCCATTCCGTTGGTTGCCTTTCAGTTTTTGGTTGTTTCCTTTGCTGTGCAGAAGCTTTTGATCTTCGTAAGGTCCAAGCAGTTCATTTTTGCTTTTAATTCCCTTGCCTTTGGGGATGTGTCAAGTAAGAGATTGCTACGGCTGAGGTCAGAGAGGTCTTTTCCTGGTTTCTCCTCTAGGGTTTTGATGGTTTCCTGTTCTCACATTCAGGTCCTTTATCCATTTTGAGTTTATTTTTGTGAATGGTGTGAGAAAGTGGTCTAGTTTCAACCTTCTGCATGTTGCTGTCCAGTTCTCCCAGCACTATTTGTTAAAGAGACTGTCTTTTTTCCATTGGATGTTCTTTCCTGCTTTGTCAAAGATGAGTTGGCCATACGTTTGTGGGTCTAGTTCTGGGGTTTCTATTCTATTCCATTGGTCTATGTGTCTGTTTTTGTGCCAATACCATGCTGTCTTGATGATGACAGCTTTGTAGTAGAGGCTAAAGTCTGGGATTGTGATGCCTCCTGCTTTGGTCTTCTTCTTCAAAATTACTTTGGCTATTTGGGGCCTTTTGTGGTTCCATATGAATTTTAGGATTGCTTGTTCTAGTTTTGAGAAGAATGCTGGTGCAATTTTGATTGGGATTGCATTGAATGTGTAGATAGCTTTGGGTAGTATTGACATTTTGACAATATTTATTCTTCCAATCCATGAGCAGGGAATGTCTTTCCATTTCTTTATATCTTCTTCAATTACCTTCATAAGCTTTCTATAGTTTTCAGCATACAGATCTTTTACATCTTTGGTTAGATTTATTCCTAGGTATTTTATGCTTCTTGGTGCAATTGTGAATGGGATCAGTTTCTTTATTTGTCTTTCTGTTGCTTCATTGTTAGTGTATAAGAATGCAACTGATTTCTGTACATTGATTTTTGTATCCTGCAACTTTGCTGAATTCATGTATCAGTTCTAGCAGACTTTTGGTGGAGTCTATCGGATTTTCCATGTATAATATCATGTCATCTGCAAAAAGTGAAAGCTTGACTTCATCTTTGCCAATTTTGATACCTTTGATTTCCTTTTGTTATCTGATTGCTGATGCTAGAACTTCCAACACTATGTTAAACAACAACGGTGAGAGTGGACACCCCTGTCATGTTCCTGATCTCAGGGAAAAAGCTCTCAGTTTTTCCCCTTTGAGGATGATGTTAGCTGTGGGCTTTTCATAAATGGCTTTTATGATGTTTAAGTATGTTCCTTCTATCCCGACTTTCTGAAGGGTTTTTATTAAGAAAGGTGCTGAATTTTGTCAAATGCTTTTTCTGCATCAATTGGCAGGATTATATGGTTCTTATCTTTTCTTTTATTAATGTGATGTATCACGTTGATCGATTTGCGAATGTTGAACCAGCCCTGCATCCCAGGAATGAATCCCACTTGATCATGGTGAATAATTCTTTTAATATGCTGTTGAATTCGATTTGCTAGTATCTTATTGAGTATCTTTTTTTACTGGGTCTCTGTCTGGTTTAGGAATCAAAGTAATACTGGCTTCATAGAATGAGTCTGGAAGTTTTCCTTCCCTTTTTATTTTTTAGAATAGCTTGAGAAAGATAGGTATTATCTCTGCTTTAAATGTCTGGTAGAACTCCCCTGGGAAGCCATCTAGTCCTGGACTCTTATTCGTTGGGAGATTTTTGATAACTTATTCAATTTCCTCGCTGGTTATGGGTCTGTTCATGCTTTCTATTTCCTTCTGATTGAGTTTTGGAAGCATGTGGGTGTTTAGGAATTTATCCATTTCTTCCAGGTTGTCCAGTTTGTTGACATAATTTTTCATAGTATTCCCTAATAATTGCTTGCATCTCTAGGGATTGGTTGTAATAATTCCATTTTCATTCATGATTTTATCTATTTGGGTCATCTCCCTTTTCTTCTTGAGAAGCCTGGCTAGAGGTTTATCAATCTTGTTTATTTTTTCAAAAAACCAACTCTTGGTTTTGTTGATCTGCTCTACCGTTTTTTTAGATTCTATATTGTTTATTTCTGCTCTGATCTTTATTATTTCTCTTCTTCTGCTGGGTTTAGGCTGCCTTTGCTGTTCTGCTTCTATTTCCTTTAGGTGTGCTGTTAGATTTTGTACTTGGGATTTTTCTTGTTTCTTGATAGGCCTGGATTGCAATGTATTTTCCTCTCAGGACTGCTTTCGCTGCATCCCAAAGCATTTGGATTGTTGTATTTTCATTTTCGTTTGTTTCCATATATTTTTTAATTTCTTTTCTAATTGCCTGGTTGACCCATTCATTCTTTAGTAGGTTGTTCTTTAACCTCCATGCTTTTGGAGGTTTTCTAGACTTTTTCCTGTGGTTGATTTCTGGCTTCATAGCATTGTGGTCTGAAAGTATGCATGGTATGATTTCATCTTGTATACTTATGAAGGGCTGTTTTGTGACCCAGTATGTGATCTATCTTGGAGAATGTTCCATGTGCACTCGAGAAGAAAGTATATTCTGTTGCTTTGGGATACAGAGTTCTAAATATATCTGTCAAGTCCATCTGATCCAATGTACATTCAGGGCCCTTGTTTCTTTATTGACCGTGTGTCTAGATGATCTATCCATTTCTGTAAGTGGGTGTTAAAGTCCCCTACAATTACCACATTCTTATCAATAAGATTGCTTATGTTTATGAGTAATTGTTTTATATATTTGGGGGCTCCCATATTTGGCACATAGACATTTATAATTGTTAGCTCTTCCTGATGGATAGACCCTGTAATTATTATATAATGCCCTTCTTCATCTCTTGTTACAGCCTTTAATTTAAAGTCTAGTTTGTCTGATATAAGTATGGCTACTCCAGCTTTCTTTTGACTTCCAGTAGCATGATAAATAGTTCTCCATCCCCTCACTCTCAATCTGAAGGTGTCCTCAGGTCTAAAATGAGTCTCTTGTAGACAGCAAATAGATGGGTCTTGTTTTTGTATCCATTCTGATACCCTATGTCTTTTGGTTGGTGCATTTAGTCCATTCACATTCAGTGTTATTATAGAAAGATATGGGTTTAGCGTCATTGTGATGTCCGTAGGTTTCATGCTTGTAGCGATGTCTTTGGTACTTTGTCTCACAGGATCCCCCTTAGGATCTCTTGTAGGGCTGGTTTAGTGGTGACGAATTCGTTCAGTTTTTGTTTGTTTGGGAAGACCTTTATCTCTCCTTCTATTCTAAATGACAGACTTGCTGGATAAAGGATTCTTGGCTGCGGATTTTTTTCTGTTTATCACATTGAAGATCTCCTGCCATTCCTTTCTGGCCTGCCAAGTTTCAGAAGAGAGATCAGTCACGAGTCTTATAGGTCTTCCTTTATATGTTAGGGCACGTTTATCCCTCGCTGCTTCCAGAATTTTCTCTTTATCCTTGTATTTTGCCAGTTTCACTATGATATGTCGTGCAGAAGATCGATTCAAGTTACGTCTGAAGGGAGTTCTCTGTGCCTCTTAGCCTTTTTGCTTCCCCAGTTCGGGGAAGTTCTCAGCTATTATTTCTTCAAGTACACCTTCAGCACCTTTCCCTCTCTCTTCCTCCTCTGGGATACCAATTATGCGTATATTATTTCTCTTTAGTGCATCACTTAGTTCTCTAATTTTCCCCTCATACTCCTGGATTTTTTTATCTCTCTTTTTCTCAGCTTCCTCTTTTTCCTTAATTTTATCTTCTAGTTCACCTATTCTCTCCTCTGCCTCTTCAATCCGAGCCCTGGGCATTTCCATTTTATTTTGCAGCTCGTTTATTGCATTTTTTAGCTCCTCCTGACTATTCCTTAGTCCCTTGATCTCTGTAGCAATAGATTCTCTGCTGTCCTCTATACTGTTTTCAAGCCCAGCGATTAATTTTATGACTATTATTCTAAATTCACTTTCTGTTATATTGTTTAAATTCTTTTTGATCAGTTCGTTAGCTGTTGTTATTTCCTGGAGATTCTTTTGAGGGGAATTCTTCCATTTGGTCATTTTGGATAGTCCCTGGAGTGGTGCAGACCTGCAGGGTACTTCCCCTGTGCTGTCTTGAATAACTCGCATTGGTGGGCGGGGCCGCAGTCAGACCTGATGTCTGCCCCCAGCCCACTCCTGGGGCCACAGTCCCACTGGTGTGTACCTTCTCTTCCCCTCTCCTAGGGGCAGGATTCTCTGTGGGGTGGCGTGGCCCGTCTGGGCTACTTGTACACTGCCAGGCTTGTGGTGCTGGGGATCTGGTGTATTAGCTGGGGTGGGTAGGCAAGGTGCATGGGGGCGGGAGGGGCAGGCTTAGCTAGCTTCTCCTTCGGTGATCTGCTTCGGGAGGGACCCTGTGGCAGCGGGAGGGAGTCAGACCTGCCGCGGGAGGAATGGATCCACAGAAGCACACCGTTGGGTGTTTGCACAGTGCCAGCAAATTCCCTGGCAGGAACTGGTTCCCTTTGGGATTTTGTCTGGGGGATGGACGAGGGAGAGGGCGCTGGTGAGCGCCTTTGTTCCCCGCCAAACTGAGCTCTGTAGTCCTGGGGCTCAGCAACTCTCCCTCCCGTTTTCCTCCAGCCCTCTCGTTCTCCGAGCAGAGATGTTAGCTTATAACCTTCCAGATGTCAAGTCCCGCTTGCTGTGGGAACACACTCTGTCCGGCCCCTCCGCTTTTGTAAGCCAGACTTGGGGGCTCTGCTTGGCCGGGGGGCCGCCCCTCCGCCCTGGCTCCCACCCACCAGTCCGTGTATTGCGCACTGCCTCGCCACCCTTCCTACCCTCTTCTGTGGGCCTCTCGTCTGTGCTTGGCTCCATTCTGCTAGTCTTCTGGCAGTTTTCTGGGTTATTTAGGCAGGTGTGGGTGGAATCTAAGTGACCAGCAGGACGTGGTGAGCCCAGTGTCCTCCTATGCCACCATCTTCCCTCTGATCGTGGTGACACTTGTTTGATATCCCTCTAAGAAACATGTTTAT
The DNA here is from genome assembly GCF_018350195.1 of Panthera tigris. NCBI lineage: Eukaryota > Metazoa > Chordata > Mammalia > Carnivora > Felidae > Panthera > Panthera tigris. The sequence goes on from NC_056660.1 coordinate 61,070,817, forward strand.
TTTTTATATAGAATTTACTTACAGTGTTTTGTTTAACGTTTTTTAAAAAAATTTTTATCTATTTGTACCAGTTCAATGTATCAGTTGTGGATGTTGAAACTAACACGTAACTGTATCCCACACTTTATCAACATATGGCTTTACAGAAGCTGTGTGCTACCAGATGGAAAATTGCATGTTACAGACATGGTAATTAGGTCTGAACATTCTGATAAGGCAGACATTTTCTATAAGCAAAATTACTCATTGGCAGTCTCTTAAATAAGCCATAGAGGGCATTTGGGGCCATCTACCAATAAATTTTTCCCACCTGTTTTTTTGCCAGTAATAGAACAGATCACAACTGCTTGGTTGAGCCCACAATGAAGTAGCTTGTATTTAGGAGGTGTGTGAAAAATAATTTCCACTGTCTTTAAACACAGACATCACACTCAGGAGAGTGAGAATGTCACATGATGAGAGACTCAAGGTACTGGATTGAACTAAGGCAAAGCAATGTTAACATCTCCCATCTCATTTCCATTCCATGGCATGTTCTCATCTCATTTCCATTCCATGGCATGTTCTCATTGAATAAAATAATCCACCACTTTAAGTACATTTCTATTACTATGCGATTCCAGTTGTCTTCTTCCTTTTCTCCCTTTATTGCTTCTATCCTTCCTTTTCTTCTACCTTTCTTGTTTCTAGGTACATATCCTTCAAAACATGTAAATTAAGTTTATAACTTATGTGGTGTTAAACTAAGCTTTTCTTCTTTTTTATCTATGGCACGTACAAACCAACTTTTCATTAACTCTTCTTTTTATCTCTTCTACCTGGTACTTAACTCAACGTTGAATTCCTACAACATTGCCACGTGGTAAAATAGTTTCCCATTATCTAAAAGCTGCTTTCTAGAGCAACAAATTAATTTTTCTCCAATCAGCAGTTAACTTCAATTTTAGTGAACTAAAAAAGAACACATGGCTCATGTATCAATATTTTCCCTCAGGGCTACTTCCTTTCCAACCAACACTCCCCACAATGGGCAAAGAGGCAGCTGGGATATAAACATTAAGGGATACAAAGAATGGTGAGAGACAATTAAAAACATTAGTTGCACAGACCATATCTTTAGTCAGGTCTGTGACAATTTCACAGAAGCTCCCTTATTGTTTCTCTCTCCGCTAATTCCACTTCAAAGTTTGTTTCAGCACATTTCGAAGCCTATGAGCTGACAGGAGACGATGAGACACAGGAGATACTCCCTTTTCCAGTTTTTGAAGTAGAAAGTTCAAAACTTGTTTGCTTGAGTTTTCTAGTGACAACAACCAGAAAAGGTTACCAAAATAGGTATTTGGGTATTTCATGGACAATTACTCAGGTTCCTAAGACTCTTGTGAAAAATCCAATTTTCATTAGCTCAGTAGCTTTCATGTCTGGGAAAGTATTTTTTCTCCATGTGAGAAGAAACAGAGTACATACATGGACCATCACTTCTACTTTGAAATGGGCTGATAAATTTGTCCAAGCCGGAATGTGGAGGAAGGGCAAATCTATATTTCTTTAATTAGAATGGAGAGAGGTCCAGGTATGTTATGGTTCTATGCCTGTGGAGAATATTCTTATGTCAGTAATTTCAATTTAGACTGCCCACTTGCCCTCTGTCTCCTCCAACAGATGTTTTAGTGTGCCTATATGATCAAAAAATTATGAGATTTTCTTTTAGTTTTGTTATTATGTCCATCTCTTGATCTTGAATTTGCTTAAGTTGCCTCTTGCTCATTCAGTATAAACCGTCTAATTTATCCACATTCAGAATTTATTTTCTCTCTTCTTTCATGTTTTTGTCAGCTACACTGACTTGCTGACTTGCAAAGTTAGTCAGTTTTTTTTTACAACTCATTCCACATTGTTCCTCAAGGGCTCAATGCCAAATGTTAGAATTTTCATGTGAGGGGAGCAGCTTTCTTCACAGGATATATGCGGTGCTTCTGGTGTTCGGTAGAGAAAATGCACCATATGCATCCAGCATCTAGGTGGTTCTCACAGAAAAGAGTCAAAAGCTGATTGTACTTCTCAACCATAGTGTGTCCTCTTGATCCCTCTGTTCTACAAAGTACCTTATCGATTTAAGTCAACTTCCTGAACTGGGATTTGCTCCTGAAGTACTTGTCTGGACAGAAAAATGGCAGACAGGGCCTGGAAAGATATTATATATCTCCTTTCAGAAAATACTGATACAGGAGTGCCAGAAGTTGTGCCCACAGTTCCTGGTCACTGGATCTTCAAGTAATCCAGCCAGATGGGGCAGCTGGACTCCTACTGGAGGTGTGCCAACACTGTCACAAATGCCACTGAGCCATGAACAAAAAGGTAGTGTGTGATGTGATGCCGTCTTCCTCAAGGCCTGCCTCTCTGGAGCTCCAGACCCACTGAGAAGTGTATATCCCTCAAACCCCAGAGAGTGACTCACTTCAGGCTTCACCGGCCTCGCATGCTGGTGGCAGGCACTACAAGTCCTCTAAGTTCTGGAGGTAGCTGCCAAGAAGGATCCACAGCTTGCTGGTCCATTAGGGACCACTCATCCAAAGTTAAGTTCTGTGGCTTTCTTCTAGAAAGTAGTTCCACTCCAAGCAAGTGAGCAATAATTTCTTTACAAGGGAGACATGTAGATTATATAATACCTTCACCAATGACTAACTGATGACCTGGGGCAGGTGGCTCAGAGACTGAGGCCTGAGACCATGGAGGAGCCTCTAGCTGCAAGGGGCACAGGACACAGAACTCAGCACACTCCTGAGTACCCAAATCCTGCATCAAAGGTGATTAGTATTTCCCCAGAAGTGGCTACTGTAATTTTTTGAAGATCATCATAAGCACACCCATGCATGCATAATCTAATAGAAGCCAGGTATGCCAGCTAGAACTGGAAATGCATCCACCCACAGCCTAAAGAGAGAAGCCTTCCTCCACTGCTTTCACCCTGGAGCCACTTCAGTCTCTTTCTAAAAATAAACCAAATTAATTGAATTAAACATTGCACGTCAATCCTCCACACCAGTGATTTTCCAAATGCGGTCACTGGTCCAGCAACAATTTCTGGGGTCACATCACAGACCTTTTGAGTCAGAAATTCTGGCAGCAGAACTCAGCAATCTCTAGTTTTGCAATCCCTCCAGGTGTTTCTGAGGCACCCGAATTTTGGCAGTCACTGCTCCTAAGAAAACCTTGCAGTGGCTTCCTCAGAGATAAGGCCAAAGTCCTTGTGATGGTCACAGACCTAACAATCTTTCTCCTCCAGTACCTTTCTCCTGCTTGTTAACCCTTTCAGACACATTGGTCTCCTGGATGTTCCTTGAATAAATTCTATTTTCTAACATCTCCTGACATTGTGCTTTATCTTTCTTTTGTGTAATATCTTCTCCTAGTGATCCATGTGCTTCAATTCTTCCTTCTTCACTGGACTGTCACTCTTCCAGTGAGATGTTTTGACCCTTGCCTAAATTTACACCCTCCCACTGAGACTCTGACCACTAACACTTATTCCTCACATTAGAGCTTATTAGTGATTTTCTCTTGTAAGTCTCCCCATTTACCCAGTTTAACAAATTTGTCCTAATCAGAAAGAGATGGATGTGTCCATTTATTTACTCTTTCTCAGTTTGGATTCAAATTATTTCGTAGATTAATGTTTGCAAGTTCAATATCGGCACTCTTATTTTCAGTGATTCTGGCATACATGCGATCTTCCTTTCCTGTTTTTTGTTTGTTTCCTTTTCTTAAGCCTTATCAAAGAAATTTCAGAGCAAACCTTCTCTTTAATAAGTAGATTTTCCCAAAGATCTTTTTTTTTTCCTCCTTAATTTAATTCCTGGGATAAATGAAGGGAACAATGAATAAAGGGATGGATGGTCGGTTGTATGTGGGACAATAATATTGTCTTTACAAATAGTAAATCAGATAAAGGTACAATGGCACATGTCAGATAGCCATGGGAAGTATATTGTTTCAAAATGTTTAGGTGTTAAAATATTTTATTAGTAAGTATAGGGAATGAGAAAGCCCTTTATTTGTTAAAAATTAAAATAGCCTTTTATTTGTTCATTTATTAAGAAAATGCTTTGGGTTACAAAGCATTTTAACTGTAAATGATTTTCTTTAATTGAAATGTTAAGTGGAAAAAAAGAACATGTGTTTTTATATAGCTCTGAAGGCATGAGATTTCAGTTATATAAACAAAGATTGAAATAAATACCATATTAAAAATGTATCAGTTTTATTTATTTATCAGAATTACTTGGTACCTTTTCTTTTGTAACTTCAATATATATATATTCAATATTCAATGAATAATATATATATGTGTATGTATATATATATATATATATATGTATATATATATATACATACACACACACACACACACACACACACACACACACACACAGTATAGTTTATATTCTAGTCTCAGGGTCAGCTTTTCTCTGAGGGAGCCATAGAATTTCTAGAAGTGTTGCTATTAGTCTCTATTACCAGTTTCCTTTTTTTTTTTTTTATTACCTCTGTATATCTTATCTGTCTGCAGTTCTCTACTTTACTTAAAGTGAACCTTGCTGTTTTATCAACTCTGGGTATATCTGGGAATATATCTGAGTATATTGGAAGAAAAAAAAAGATGAACTCAAAATATGGAATATAGCAATTTTCTCCCCTTCCCTGAATTTTACTCAGAATGCTGTCATTTATAATCCAGATAATTATGATATTTCCCATATGGCTAATGCTCTTATCACTGCAAAATATTCATCCATAAGAATTTTATTCAATAGACAACAGTTTTTACAGAAAAAACACCTAAATGGTCTCATATTCCATTTATTTGTCAAAAATGTATTTGTGTCTGTGAACCTCCTATTCTCTCCTACTACTTGAATAATTATATGCTGGACTTTCCCTTAAATAATTAGGTGCTAAACTTGATGTGTTTATGACTCAGACTTTCTGACAACAGAATTTTTATCATCAACAACAAAAAATTGACAGATGATATATCTATTTTTAAATACATATACTCAATTCTTACTACAATTAATGGTGGTTGTAATAAATAGGCTGAATGTAACTTCTTTGTCCAAACAGTATTTAAAATTTGGTGTACATTTTGTTTTTGTTTAGAATTAAGTTTTAAAATATAACCAGATTATTTTTTCTGACAATAGAATTATTATCCTACCTATAGTTATAATTGCCAGACCTAAATAATTCATTATACATTTTTTCAAGTGTTTTGTATGTACTGACTTTAGAGAAATAAAGACTGAGGATTGCATGAAAGAGAAAAACAATGAAGTGATATAAAGTAAAATGACTGTGGGCACACATGAACTGCTAAGTAAGGACGGCTATCACTTTCTGAGGGATAATGGCCAGTATATGAGGAGTGTGATAAACATATTGGAATATACAAAATTTAAAGAGAGGAAGACTGCATATGGGACATTTTAATTTTGGTGTTCAAGGAAGGCTCTGTGAAGAGGTAGCATGGGACAATAAGGGGATAAGAGCATATGACACCTGACTCCAATGCCATGAAAGGTCAGTCAGATTTCTGGGGAGAGATTTAAAACAGAGAAAGGAGTCTGTGTAAGGCCTATGCTGGGGAGATGCTAATTATACATGATACTTATTTTATTTTTTGAGCATGAGAAGATGAATAATTTATTCTAACTTCCTTTCTTATACTTTTCTTTTTGTCATTGTTTTGACATTGAAGACTTATTTATTTCATTCTTACCTAATAACAAACATTTGAAGGTATTATTTTTGTGTGTGAGCATGGACTTAACTGGTCACGTGCTTTTGTTATTCAGTGATTTTAAAAAATTGCTTCTCATCTGTTAATGGGAGATAATGGCATGCATCTTCTAGGATTGTTGTAAGGATTAAGTGAGTTAATGTTTATAAAGGGCTAAGAAGAGGGACAGAAATATAATAATTGCTTAACATGTATTAACTATTTCTTCCTCTTTATCTTTCTCATTATTATTAATATCTGTGTTTTTGTGCATTATTTGTGCATAATTGTACATTATTTGATTTTGTCTAATGCAATTTATCGACTTATGATTTATGAAATCTAGATAGCATTTTTACTCCACTATAATATCTATAAAATATTAAAACAAATATTTCTTTCTACCTGCACTTCACTTATTCTATATTATTTCTTATTATTACCTCCACCATCCCTTTTAACTTTATATGTGTTTATAAAAATTGTATTCTGTTATGTAATGGAAGCCATTTAGCATTCTCTCTATAGCTGAATGATTTACTATTTTTATTACTTCATATAAAAATTACTCCCAAACTTAGTTACTCAACACAGCAAACATTTGCTATCTCTGTTCTGGGGGTCAGAATTCCAAGTGTCATTTAGCTGAGTGCATCTTGCCTCTCGTTTATGCTCTCTCATGAGGTTACATTCAAGATGTCGATGGGTGTAGGCTCATCCCAAAGCAGGATTCACTTCCTCACAGTTTGTTGGACTGAGGTCCTTGGGTTCTCATGGACTCAGCACCCTCTCATGCAGGCATCTCCTCAGGGCAGCTCACATTCTAAGAGATGGTTACTTCAGAACAAGCAAAGGAGAAAGAGAGGACCCAAGATGAAAGCCACTGTCCTTTGACAACCTAATCTAGGAGTTGATTTCCTCCATATTCTATTTCTGGGAAGGAAGTTACCAAGTCCAGCCCACATTTAGTGGAAGGAATTACACAAGGGAATGGATTCCAGGAGGCAAGGACCTTTGACGGAACTCTTACAGGCTGCCTGCTACAAATAGATTTTTAGTGCTCATCTTTAGCCTAATCTTTTATTATTCACATATTTTCAACTTCACAATTTCAACACATATTCACAACTTCACATTATTTATATGGACACATATTGTATTTGTTCCAGGTTCTCACCATTTCATAGATTCTCTTGTTCTAAAACTTGTGATTTGAGTTTTATATTTTAGAATTTGTGTTTTATGATTTATATTTTGCCTCCCCTCCCCCAAATAAAAGGATCATAGGTCTTACAATTCTGGAATCTTTGCCCTTTTGAGATGCCTGTCTGTTGCTTTTACTTAAGCAACTATTACCCAGGTGTAAAATTATTGGCTTGTACGTTCCTTCCATTAGAACTCTGGAGATGTTATATCACTGTTTTACGGAGCTTTGTGTTGAGGAAAATACTACCTCAATTCAGCCTCATTTTCTCACTGTAGATGATTTTCCTTATAGACATAAACCAATTCTATGGTAAAGAAGTAGAAAGGCAACAATGATATGGGGCAGCTAAAAATTTCAAGTTGCTTACCATATCTCCTACCAGTTCTTCACAAATCAGTTGTCACTTTTACCTTGAGAGCATATTGATGATACCTAACAGGGACTTAGTGATTATTAAGACACAGACATTGAGTCAGTAACTCTGCTACATTATTTTCATTACCATAAAAATGTTTTGTGACAGATACTATTTTGCCCCAATTTTATAATTGGTTTAAGAGGTTTGCAATCACTTATGCAGATAGCTTGAGCTAGATATACTTCAGTAACCAAAATATTTCATAGAGGTGATATGATACATCTACTGTATTTTTGTCATAATTCCAGGAGTATCTACAGCATTATGTCTAATTGGACACAATGATATTAAAATATCTGCCGTAAAACATTTGGATATGCATAGCAATTGGAGTTAATAGAGATTCTGTGTGTCTTCAAGATAATCAGATTACATTTTACCACCAAGTAAGTTTACAAAAAACCTACAAAAATGTTCAGTTGTCAGAGCTTTTGAATTTTGGAATTGCAGACAAGGGGATGTTGACAGATGAATTTATAGAGATATTATGCCCAAATGCCACCAATTGGCAAGTGGTTTCCTGAAATTTCAAGCCAGGTGACCAAATTCTAAGATAATATTCTTAAGTGCTACATGTCAGTGCCTTAAAGATGACCCTCAGTTTGGGGATTCTTCTTCCTTTTAGGATTCCTGCCACCTGTGGTCACATATTGATTCTGATACTAAATGTTTGTGACTTTGATCAATTGCTAACCCTTTTGATGTTTAGGGCTTTTTTTTTTTTTTCATTTGGCAAATGTGAATACTAATAAATCTTGCAGATGACTTTCATGACATTAAATATGCTAATCCATAAAAATTACTTGAATTTCTGCTATAAGTTTAGTGTTTACTAACAAACACTTTTTATGAATTGTGATTTTTAATTCTCTATATTTTTTCTAGTAAGTAGATGTTGTTAGTGTAGCTAGAACTCTTCCCTTTTATCATATATATGCTTAGAAGAACGAACAAATTTAAGGGTGCCTGGGTGACTCAGTTGGTTGAGCATCTGACTTCAGCCAGGTCATGATATCTCAGTTCGCGGGTTTGAACCCCATGTCCGGCTCTGTGCTGACAGCTCAGAGCCTGGAGCCTGCTTCATCAGATTCCATGTCTCCCTCTCTCTCTGCCCCTCCCCAAATTGTGCTTTGTCTGTCTGTCTCTCAAAAATAAATAAAAGCATTTTTTAAAATTAAAAAAAGAAGGAACAAATCTAGTGTGTCATATAAAAAAGGTTTTCTATAAATACTGTATAGCCAAAGGGTTAAAATGTAGATATATAGACATAGAATCTCATATATATATATATATATATATATATATATATATATATGAAAAAGACGAGTCTTTAAGCATTGAAACATCCAGAAAAATAACCAGAAAATCAATTCAAAATGTTCCATTACTAAAAGGAATCAAAGGAAACATATAGCATATACTACATACTACTGGACAAGAATAATAAGGTCTTCCTGGCATGGGGTAGATACTTTCATGTGACTGATTAATCTGGCAGTTTTGAGTTCCAATCTGTGGGAAGATGCCCATTGTCTTCTTAATAGTTGAAAATTAATTCCATGCTGGAGCTCACCACTATCCACTCTCCTAGAATATTCCTTATCAATGTGAGCTCAGGGACCACTTTGTCAGGCTGCATGGGGCAAAAGTAATTACAAAAATGAGTTAAGACTTTCTACATTTACAATTTCTCAAATCTGTAAACTGGTAACTAGACCATGGAATCCTGTGTAGACATAATCATTGAATCTGGATATTGGCAGCTTTGTATTATTAGCCATACATCCACTGCTCTGACCATCCCCAAACTGCTGATTAATGATTTCTTCTTAAATGCTGAAATTGAAAACATATGGTCTGGATGAATGAGACTAGGGCAATCTCTTTGTTGCTGGGCCATCTCTGTATGGAGAGATCTTTGAAGGGTAGTTTGTAAGCTATTTCATTTGTTTGTGGGGTGGGGAATGAATGCACAGTGAAAGACGCAAAGCTTATTTTTCACTCACCACCCGACCCCAGGCCCGGCTCACTGGCATTGCAAACAATAACTCCAGCTTGACAAAAAAGAAATAGCTTTTGCGGTCCAAACAGAAAATAATTATTTTAGTTTGAGCCATTTGATGATTTGTTACAACACACACACACACCCCACAATGTTTTTATTGAGTGCTAGGCTCTGGGCTCTGCTCTTTGCTTCCTGTGCTTTACAGTAGAACAACTTATATTGAAGAATATTTGTGATGACCACAGTGGTAACTACTACACTCCATTATCCTGCTATATTCAACCAAGTCTCTCAAAGCTTTTATTTCAGGAGGCAAATGGTCTGAATCCCAAGATATCCTTAAACCAGATGCTTCATTACTGCCAACTTTGTTACTTGCGAACTTCATGGCTAAGATAAAACCATATACAATGACTTCTACTACCAATGGATTCAGCTAACACACCGTATTAAAACAAGTCATGTACTATTTCCAATTCCTAGTTAGTTTTAATAATAATCAGGATGGGGCACCTGGGTGGCTGAGTAGGTTAAGCATCCAGCTCTTGACTTCAGCTCAGGTCACGATCTCACTGTTCGTGGGTTCAAGACCCATGTCAGGATACACACTGAGTGTGGAGTCTGCTTGGGATTTGCTCTCTCTCTTTCTCTCTGTCCCTCCTTATTCGCTCACACTCTCTTTCTCTCAAAACAAATAAATAAACTTTTTTGAAATAAAATGTGTGTAAATACATAAATATGAGAGTGGAAACTATTTTTAAATTAGTTCTAAAATTAAAACGTTCATTTTACAATAATCTTTATATTCTTGTATTATCTGTTTCCTTAAATTCAAATACATTTAAAATATGAGAATATAATTTGATCACTATATTCCTGCTACAGAAAATTGTTATATTCATATTTTGTCACATTTGATATGAGGTTTTGTAGAAAACATACATTTTACTGACCTTTCTCTATGAACTATGACCTTCTCTATTCAACTATGACCTTTCTCACTCCTTTCCACTTTCCTTGAGAGGATTACTTTTTGAAAGCTTGTATATACCCTTTTCATGCATGGTTCTATAGTTTGACTACACACATACAAATATATCACAGCATCATTTATAGACACAAATTTTGAAAATAACCTAAATGACTGTCAAATGGCAATGGATATCCAAAATTTTAAATATACACACTCAATAATTATAATCATACATATTTATTATTAACAAATAAATTTATTTATTAATAAAGATATTAATTACATTGTGATGCTATTAAAGATGAATAATTATGATTATAGGTAGTTATCTACTATAAAGATGATATAGTAGTATATTATATAATATAGTATAATTATAGTGTAACATGTAATTTAATTATATGGTAATATAAAATTAATGTGATTATAGATAATTAACAATTATTTATAATTCACATAATTTAATTATTAATGTTGATATTAATATTGTTGGCTACTGTGTTAATAAACATGTTTACATATATTGAAATATATATCTCATTTTAAATGTTTACAGTAAAGAGAACTTTGCCCTCTTAAAAATTCTTGTTTGCCAGTTATGCTGATAATGCTGTCAGCATTATCAAATTTTGATTAAAGTTTTTTTCAAAACAAAAAAGTTTCCTGTATTGTCCTCAGAAAGTATTCAGAATGACTATTAACTAAAACTGCAGCATTATGTTGCTAACAAAAGAAGTACAATTAGAAAATGCTGACTGTAATACAACTATGCCATAGGGCACAAATTTTGTTTTCTTTCTCCGGTAATGTAAATTATGCTGACAGGGAAGGATGGTTGCAATTTTTGTCAACTGAATTTATTTTTTGCTTAGCAAAGCTAGAAGTCATGTAATAATGTCCATCTGGCTGACCCGAGGGTTAAAGTTTAGGTGTATCTTGCTAAATAAGTTGTCTTCTGCTCAATGCCACCCATAGATTTTACAACTCTCCAGGTTCACGTGGAAAATCTCAGAGAAGCGTGAAGTAAATATTAAAGAAGATATTTTCAATAAATTTTCTCTTATTTACTGTGCATTTTCCAATTAACTAAAGGAGAAATTTTATAAGACCCATGATGTCAAATTTTAATTAAATAGAAAAGGAACACATTCATATTCACGAGCCTAGGGAAATCTTGAATATTTGTAATCGATGAATTCCTACACCACAGAGAAAATCATGGTGATATACATAGAAAAATAGTTGAGTTGACTGCAGATTTCCAACTAAATGTCCTTTAAATCTTTGAAAATGAAAAGCTTGTGTTCTCTGTATCAATAATCAGCTGTGATTTTTTATAATGCCCAGTGACTGGTAAGATTATATAGTTATGTATTATTTATATAAACAAAATGCCATTTGACATTCAGTTTTGCAGCCTACTACCATTTTCCTTTAATTTCGTCTCAAAAGAGGACTTCACTGGGCTGTTAATTGTGCAGGATTGTCTTTATTTAGGCTAAGATTGGAACATGACCAGGCTGGTCAAAATCTAAATTGCAGCCCGACTTTGTCTAAGCAATTGTCATTTTTATGGCCTGGTCTAATCTGATTCTTACATTCCTCTGTCTTTCATGAATATAATCTAGAAGCATGGATAAAAGGAATTTTCCATTTGGAAGCAGAACCATGAAAATCATTTGAGTTATGGTAAACAAGCATTAGTGAAGATGCTGTAAGCTTTGGGCCTTACAATTGTGTTTTCCTTTGACATATATTTAATTTTAGGGTAGGCTTTTTAATTTTCTATATCCTTATAATATTCATTCTGAAAGCCAGTATATGAAATCAACCCCTTCAATAACTAACATCACCTATTAAAAACCACTTTTGTTTTTATTGTTGGGAAAAAAATGAATTTCACGCAATATATCATAAATGGGGGAAAAATCCGACCCAAGGGTAGGTCTACCCTTTGTACAAAAGAGAGAAGTCTGCAAAGTTGGTTTATTGTGTCCTCTACTGGATATTTTTCTTTTTCGTTTTTTTTTCCTATAAGAAAACTTGACATCCTGTCTGAAATCCATGCTAAAATGTTTGGTCTTAAATAGTCTCCTATTTTGGAATATTAAATAGAAAGTATTAAATATAAAATTTCCCATGTCAAACATGTGCATGAAGAGAAATTTTGTGCTTGAATATAAAAACGAAAATTCTTGAAACTACTCTGGAATCAACATGTAAAAGCTTTAAACTCATACTACACAATGACACTTTATGCTGGAATACTTACTCTAGAAATATATATATATATATATATATATATATATATATATATATATTTCATAATGAAAATGAATACATGGAAGCAAGTGAGATTTTGAAATGAAATATTCTTAGATCATGCTTTCCCTTAAGGAGTTCTCATTGCTTTCATGACATAAATCCCAAAGTAAAGGATTATTTAGTTTGCTGTCTCATTAATAATTATTAAGCCCCGTGTGACAGCAAGTGTCTCTATTATATAGAAAAATAAAGAAAAATACTTGGAAAAACTGCATCACAGCATAACACATTGTGACAATCATTTCTAATTGCCTACCAATGTTTTCTTTCCTTATTTGGAAGGAATCTGGGTATTTTACTTGGGCATTATATAAGCCAGAATAAAGCACATAATTAATTATTAATATCCCTTTCAGCTGTATCTGACCAGGTAACCAATTCTGGCCAATGATATGTAAGATTAAATGTTTTATGGGATTTCAATAATGTCTCATTAAAAAATGGGAAAGCTTTCCCTTCTGCCTTTCCTCCCTTCTCTGATGAATTGATTTAAGAAAGCCAACTGCATCAGAAAATAGATAATAGAAAGAGCTCAAGTTAACGCTAAAAATATGAGGCCATAAACACCATTCCTAGAAGCCTTGATCAAGAATTAAGTTTTGTGTAAAGGAGTAAAAGTCTATCATGTTTAAGCCATTGTACTTTCCTAGTTGCTAGAAGTAGAATGCAATTCTTAATTGGCACAGAATTGGGGACCTAGAGGTTGGGTTCCAAAAGTGACAGAATGTTAAAGGTGATTTGTTCTGGTGAAGGAGACGGATACATATGTATTGAAAACCCAGAATTTGCAGGTTGAAAACCTAGTAGTCCTTCTAATGTGGTTGTATAATTCCAGTTATAATGTAAAGAAGTCACCAGGATATTGAATATAGCATAGGGAATATAGTCAATAATATTGTAATAACTTTGTACAGTCTCAGATGTTAACTACACCGTCATGGTGAGCATTCTGTAATATATATGTGTCAAATCACTACGTTGTACACCTGAAACTAATGTAATATTGTATATCAGCTATACTTCAATTAAAAGAAAATTAGCTAAATCCTTACCTGTTTATTCTTGCCAATCAAATAAATTACTGGCTGGAGAAATAGCATTAAAAATTATGAGACATTTAGACTATTAGTACTTAGTTGTTCCTTATTATTTTTTTTTAATTTATGTGTCTTTCTTCCTTCTGGACTCTCACATGGGCATAGGGGGTGAATTCACCTTTTTGCTTATTTTCTAAAACCTTGTGAGAGATAAGGAAATACCACATAATTAAGGGAACTTCTCTCAGTTTATGGCTTACAATGTAGGCTGACCCTGATTTGGAATCTTGCAGGGCTGAGAAAGCCAAATGCTTCTGCACTTAATATCAATTAGTTAAAAATGGTGACTGTGAAATGGCACGCAAAGAAGTAATTAAGATTGTGTCCCACTATATGAAATCAAGGAATCTTCTGAAAAAGTCAATTAAAGATATGATCTATTGTAGGTTGATTACAGGTGATATATGCTAGATACAGCAAACATAAAACCCAATTATGTATTTATGAAATAGTTTTAGCAAATATTGATGATTATTAACTAAATACACCATTTCATTTTGGAATGCAAAATGGTTGTATTTGAACTCTGTCATTCTTTCAATATTTAATGCCTATAATTCTTCCATAAAGATAAATGATGCTAATCAACTACTTGGTTATCCCAAGTGCAGTCAGTAGAGGAAAAATAGAATAAATGATTTCTATTATATATTTTTTAAATAAGTTTTAAATCATGTGTTAGTGTGTATATAATTTACATTTTTATATATCTTCATGAGATCAAAGAGTTTTATATATATGATGAGCTCCATTTTATTACAGAATTAAGCAATTTTACTGAAAAATAGTTACAACTATTCAATTAGTCGTCACTATCTTAGACTATTGGTAGTCTTAGACAGGTGGTCAAGTAGCCCCGAATTTTATTGTAAATATACAGAATAGGAGAAAACAATCTGGCACCAACTCTTAGCTGGATGTAGTGTTCTGTATCCCAAGAATCCCACAGAATTAAAAAGATAACAACATTGTCCATTTTGGATTGGATAACAGGAAGGGTAGAAAAGTTTATACAGAGAAAGGCAAGTAAAGTGCTCCATCCACTGATCTCTGATCCTGCAAAAACATGTGATAAACCCATAAAATGGTGAAAATAGTAGAACGTGAATTGGTTATCTGATAAGTACAGTCTATTCCTATTGAAAAGCCCCAACACAGAAAATGGTGAATGGAGCCCCTTATGTTGTCCACTCCATATGACCCTTTGTTTGGGAGGACAGAAGAAAATATAAAAGGTCATGGAAGATCAGGTGTCAAAACCCTCATGCATAAGATTTGATGGATAAAATATACGAGTTTTTTAAAAGAAGAAAAATAGATGAGAAAAAGGTAAAAGAGTAGGAGAACTAACTATACAAAGGAAAAGACTAAGTCACCTGGATATATTCAGACAATTGACAAAAAATGGGATAAAGAGGGAGGTGATTCATGATATTTCTGTAAAGACTTGGTATATTATTTCTAGGTAGGAAGAGAGAGACCTATTCCAGATCGGGTGGTCATCTTGGCTATGGGGCATTTTGAATTTAACATTATTAGTTCCGGGAGGTACATTTAAATCCAAAGATGCTGTCTTAGATTTTGAGAAGTAATTTTTTAGAGCAAAGTGATAAATTTATTTCATTTCATAAGGAGAAAGAAGAAAAATATAATGGATATGAGGTCAGTGGCTGGAAGCAGCCTGGGAAGAGGTCACTCTGGCATCAATGCAGGAGCATATTTTGAGGTGCAGTGTCTGGAGGTGTTTTGCCAACTACATTCCTTGTAACATTTTTTTTTGAAAAAAAATTTTTTTGAAAAATTTCCAGTTTGGAAATTAACTGTAATTCTTTTTTTTTTCTTTCTAAAAATATCTCCTTGAAATTGTAGACTTGTTTCAAGTGTTCATAAGTTTTAAAAATTATGTATTGTCCACTATTTTTTAAAAATTACTTTATTGACTCCCAGCCTTTGTTTTTCTCCTCCTCTCCTAGGGCTTGATTAAATCCTGTCAGGAACTGTATGTCTCTTAAAAACTATTGTGTATTTTAAATCCATTTTAGTGCATCAATCCAGTTTATCTTGATCTAACTTTCAAGTGTGGTTGTTCTTTTTCTGCTGTCTTCTATTTTCTATAAATCGATTATATTCTTAATTTAATATTGCACTGTTCAGTTCTGAAATTTCCATTGACTTATTTTATGTTTCCCTTGCTAAAATTCTTTTTGTCAATATCCTTGAGTATCTAAATTATATAATTTTTAACTCTGTGTCTGATGACCCCCATCGCTGCATTTGTTATTGGTATGGATTATTATTTTATTCCTTTCTACTGATTTTTGGTCATTTGGTCCTCTTTCTGGCCATGCTTTCTGTTTTTTAATTAAATTCTCCAAACTCATACGTAAAAGATTGCAGAGTACCTGGATGTTAGTTTCTTCCACAGAAGATTTACTCTTTTTCACCATCATGTAGAGGACAGGACAAATGTCCATGATCCAGTTGAATGTGGGACATCCCTGATCTGTGCTTACACCTAAGGCTTCAACCTTTCCTATTTCCTATCTGGAATCCTGGAGTGTTTACAAAGGGCCCTCGTCCTGGGTGGCCCCTGAATTTTGTATTCCCCTCCTCAGAACTGTGTGGCTATTGCATATCCGCTTAGCTTTTAGGTTCTTCGCAGCTGTTTTAGGCTTTCTTTCTCTGAGTCATCACCTATGCTTGATTAGTGTACAAATCGAAAAAAAAAGTATCTTACAGCAATACTGTACTCAGAATGTTTGGGTCATTTCTCTGTGGTTTTCTTTTCTCCTAGGAATCTGCTCTGAATCTTCGTGGTTTGGAAGACATAAATTTTCGGGATTGCTTTCTTAGCCCAGGAAGTGCACAAATACGGGGTTGCTACCCTCCAGTGGCCTCAGTGTCTTGCACCTAGAATCCTCTAAAAGCTAAAAAGGAAAAAGCAGCAGGGAAGGCAGGGCTCATTGATGCCTCACCCTCCCACTAGGATTTTGACCCTCTAGTTCCAACAGCTTTTGTTGTTTTCTAAATGCCTGCAGTGATGTCTAAATATTTTATTCCTCTCTTGTAGTTCTTTTCAGCTGCAGGTTAGTCTCACGCCAGCTACACCCTGCTGTTTTTCTTGTCAACAGCTTTCGCACATTAACTTTCATCCACGTTTACACGTGGATGTGCGTGAACAGATGTACACACACACACACACACACACACACAATTTATATATGTAGTATTTGTAAATTATATATATGTATGTGTGATTTATAGGTTATATATACACATACAATTTTGAGACCTGTAGATTCTACTTTTTAATTGTATAATAGAATAACCATCTTTTGCATGTAAATCTGAATCAGGCACTTTGCAACCAATTCTACACGCATCTCTTTCCCAGAGGTTTCTCAATTTAATAAGAATCTAGGTTGTTGGGACATTTTTAAACCCACCATACTGTGCTGTATTAAGATTTGTATTCAGATCATCACTGCAAAACAAATAATTTACACATTATTAAAATGTTAACTGGATGCAAAATGCATTTGTAATAATGAATATTTTCAACTTTGATAAATAAACTTTCAAAACCTTCACCTTGATTTCATAAATCAGATGATGAATTCAGAGCATTAATATCCTCCCTGATTTTCACTCTGATGTCTCTGATAATATTGATATGAAACTGAAATCATTTTACTATTTGTGTAGGTTTTCTGATTATAAATCCAATCCACAAACAGTTATTGCTTCAATCTGCATACATGTGAAAGAAAACTTGGAAAATGAGCTATACGAATGTAGCAGAGCAGTTACTGTGTGGTGAAAAGGCACCGTTCACAGAATAAAAAATGCACCTTCTCTGCAACCGTACATGTGAACTCAGCACCTTTGGGCATCTTTTCTTCATATAAATTGTGCTTTTGAGGTAGATGCTGGCATTTCTTAATTAGTTTAGTCATTTGGTTTTCATCTTTCAGGATTACCAGTGCAGCCCCCAGAGTGAATGATAACTTTCTCAAATATTTTGTTTCCATTTACAGATTCATGAAAAATATCGTAAGTGAAAACCTCCACTTCAGTGTTCCATTAATTTCCATTGTTTCTTTCAGTTTCACTTTTTGAAGTGTTGCTGACAAAACAGTGATTATTACCAAAAACAGCACAATTAAATAAAAGTATTTTGGGGGTGCCTGGGTGGCTCCATCGTTTGAGCTTCCAACTTCGGCTCAGGTCATGATCACAGCTCGTGAGTTCGAGCCCCATGTCGGGCTCTGTGCTGACAGCTCAGAGCCTGGAGCCTGCTTCGGATTCTGTGTCTCCCTCTCTCTCTGCCCCTAACCCACTCGCATTCTGTCTCTGTCTCTCTCAAAAATAAATAAACATTAAAAATTTTCAATACTTTTAAAAAAGTATTTTGATCCCCGTTATGTAAGAAAAGACAAAAACACTCTTGTAAACCATCAGACTATTCTCAATGCGTTCTACATACTGATGCTCCACTTTTATTTCTCGCACAAATTTCTCATGCACAGAGCCTTTCATTTTCCTGGCTTCCCAATGACCCCCAAGGACTAGAGACCTTGCAGCTTTTTTCTTCTGATTGTTCCAGTAGAAACCTGGAACACAAGGTCCAGAGACCTGGACACAATTCTCTGAAGATACAGCGGAATCAAACTTCTAGGTCCCCCATCAACTACTGGGAATAGCCAGCTCTCCCTGCTGGCTTGTGTTTGAGTGCACAGTGTTCGTCAGTGAGCACCCTGCAGTGTGCCCATGCAAAGAGGTGTTATAGAAATGACGCTTCTGGGCAAGGTCAGTAAAGGAAAGGACAGGTGTTTGTTCCTTCGCTTCAAGTTTAATGATGTATTACTGTGGAAGTATTTTTGTCGCATGTGCACCTCATCCACTAATAGATGACACCATATTTAAAACTGCAAGTGTGGGGCGCCTGGGTGGCTTGGTCGGTTAAGCGTCCGACTTCAGCTTAGGTAATGATCTCACGGTCCGTGGGTTCGAGCCCCGCATTGGGCTCTGTGCTGACAGCTCAGAGCCTGGAGCCTGTTTCAGATTCTGTGTCTCCCACTCTCTGTGACCTCCCCCGTTCATGCTCTGTCTCTGTCTCAAAAATAAATAAACGTTAAAAAAAAATTTAAAGGAGAAGGAAGATGGCGGCGTAGGAGGACGCGGGGCTCACAGCGCGTCCTGCCGATCACTTAGATTCCACCTACACCTGCCTAAAGAACCCAGAAAACCGCCAGAGGATTAGCAGAAGGGAGTCTCCGGAGTCAAGCGCAGACCAGAGGCCCACGGAAGAGGGTAGGAAGGGCGGCGAGGCGGTGCGCGCTCCACGGACTGGCGGGAGGGAGCCGGGGCGGAGGGGCGGCTCCCCGGCCAAGCAGAGCCCCCGAGTCTGGCTGGCAAAAGCGGAGGGGCCGGACACACTGTGTTCCGACAGCAAGTGCGACTTAGCGTCTGGGAGGTCATAAGTTAACAGCTCTGCGCGGAAAGCGGGAAGGCTGGAGGACAAAGGGAGGGAGAGCTGCTGAGCCCCCGGACGGCAGAGCTCAGCTTGGCGGGGAACAAAGGCGCTCGCCAGCGCCATCTCCCCCGCCCATCCCCCAGCCAAAATCCCAAAGGGAACCAGTTCCTGCCAGGGAACTTGCTCGCTCCGCGCAAACACCCAACTCTGTGCTTCTGCGGAGCCAAACCTCCGGCAGCGGATCTGACTCCCTCCTGCTGCCACAGGGCCCCTCCTGAAGTGGATCACCTAAGGAGAAGCGAGCTAAGCCTGCCCCTCCAGCCCCCGTGCACCTTGCCTACCCACCCCAGCTAATACGCCAGATCCCCAGCAACACAAGCCTGGCAGTGTGCAAGTAGCCCAGACGGGACACGCCACCCCACAGTGAATCCCGCCCCTAGGAGAGGGGAAGAGAAGGCACACACCAGTCTGACTGTGGCCCCAGCAGTGGGCTGGGGGCAGACATCGGGTCGGACTGCGGCCCCGCCCACTAACTCCAGTTATACACCACAGCACAGGGGAAGTGCACTGCAGGTCCTCACCACGCCAGGGACTCTCCAAAATGACCAAATGGAAGAATTCCCCTCAGAAGAATCTCCAGGAAATAACAACAGCTAATGAACTGATCAAAAAGGATTTAAATAATATAACAGAAAGTGAATTTAGAATAATAGTCATAAAATTAATCGCTGGGCTTGAAAACAGTATACAGGACAGCAGAGAATCTCTTGCCACAAAGATCGAGGGACTAAGGAACAGTCACGAGGAGTTGAAAAACGCTTTAAACGAATTGCAAAACAAAATGGAATCCACGATGGCTCGGCTTGAAGAGGCAGAGGAGAGAATAGGTGAACTAGAAGATAAAGTTATGGAGAAAGAGGAAGCTGAAAGAAAGAGAGATAAAAAAATCCAGGAGTATGAGGGGAAAATTAGAGAACTAAGTGATACACTAAAAAAAAATAATATACGCATAATTGGTATCCCAGAGGAGGAAGAGAGAGGGAAGGGTGCTGAAGGGGTACTTGAACAAATTATAGCTGAGAACTTCCCTGAACTGGGGAAGGAAAAAGGCATTGAAATCCAAGAGGCACAGAGAACTCCCTTCAGACGTAACTTGAATCGATCTTCTGCACGACATATCATAGTGAAACTGGCAAAATACAAGGATAAAGAGAAAATTCTGAAAGCAGCAAGGGATAAACGTGCCCTCACATATAAAGGGAGACCTATAAGACTCGTGACTGATCTCTCCTTTGAAACTTGGCAGGCCAGAAAGGCTTGGCACGATATCTACAGTGTGCTAAACAGAAAAAATATGCAGCCGAGAATCCTTTATCCAGCAAGTCTGTCATTTAGAATAGAAGGAGAGATAAAGGTCTTCCCAAACAAACAAAAACTGAAGGAATTTGTCACCATGAAACCAGCCCTACAAGAGATCCTAAGGGGGATCCTGTGAGACAAAGTACCAGAGACATCACTACAAGCATAAAACATACAGACATCACAATGACTCTAAACCCA
Organism: Panthera tigris; assembly: GCF_018350195.1. Lineage (NCBI taxonomy): Eukaryota > Metazoa > Chordata > Mammalia > Carnivora > Felidae > Panthera > Panthera tigris. The sequence goes on from NC_056660.1 coordinate 61,091,657, forward strand.
TATCTTTCTATAATAACACTGAATGTAAATGGATTAAATGCGCCAACTAAAAGACATAGGGTATCAGAATGGATAAAAAAACAAGACCCATCTATTTGCTGTCTACAAGAGACTCATTTTAGATCTGAGGACACCTTTAGATTGAGAGTGAGGGGATGGAGAACTATTTATCATGCTACTGGAAGCCAAAAGAAAGCTGGAGTAGCCATACTTATATCAGACAAACTAGACTTTAAATTAAAGGCTGTAACAAGAGATGAAGAAGGGCATTATATAATAATCACAGGGTCTATCCACCAGGAAGAGCTAACTATTATAAATGTCTATGCGCCAAATACCGGAGCCCCCAGATATATAAAACAATTACTCATAAACATAAGCAACCTTATTGATAAGAATGTGGTCATTGCAGGGGACTTTAACACCCCACTTACAGAAATGGATAGATCATCTAGACACACGGTCAATAAAGAAACAAGGGCCCTGAATGATACATTGGATCAGATGGACTTGACAGATATATTTAGAACTCTGCACCCCAAAGCAACAGAATATACTTTCTTCTCGAGTGCACATGGAACATTCTCCAAGATAGATCATATACTGGGTCACAAAACAGCCCTTCATAAGTTTACAAGAATTGAAATTATACCATGCATACTTTCAGACCACAATGCTATGAAGCTTGAAATCAACCACAGGAAAAAGTCTGGAAAACCTCCAAAAGCATGGAGGTTAAAGAACACCCTACTAACGAATGAGTGGGTCAACCAGGCAATTAGAGAAGAAATTAAAACATATATGGAAACAAACGAAAATGAAAATACAACAATCCAAACGCTTTGGGATGCAGCGAAGGCAGTCCTGAGAGGAAAATACATTGCAATCCAGGCCTATCTCAAGAAACAAGAAAAATCCCAAATACAAAATCTAACAGCACACCTAAAGGAAATAGAAGCAGAACAGCAAAGGCAGCCTAAACCCAGCAGAAGAAGAGAAATAATAAAGATCAGAGCAGAAATAAACAATATAGAATCTAAAAAAACTGTAGAGCAGATCAACGAAACCAAGAGTTGGTTTTTTGAAAAAATAAACAAAATTGACAAACCTCTAGCCAGGCTTCTCAAAAAGAAAAGGGAGATGACCCAAATAGATAAAATCATGAATGAAAATGGAATGATTACAACCAATCCCTCAGAGATACAAACAATTATCAGGGAATACTGTGAAAAATTATATGCCAGCAAATTGGACAACCTGGAAGAAATGGACAAATTTCTAAACACCCACACTCTTCCAAAACTCAATCAGGAGGAAATAGAAAGCTTGAACAGACCCATAACCAGCGAAGAAATTGAATCGGTTATCAAAAATCTCCCAACAAATAAGAGTCCAGGACCAGATGGCTTCCCAGGGGAGTTCTACCAGACATTTAAAGCAGAGATAATACCTATCCTTCTCAAGCTATTCCAAGAAATAGAAAGGGAAGGAAAACTTCCAGACTCATTCTATGAAGCCAGTATTACTTTGATTCCTAAACCAGACAGAGACCCAGTAAAAAAAGAGAACTACAGGCCAATATCCCTGATGAATATGGATGCAAAAATTCTTAATAAGATACTAGCAAATCGAATTCAACAGCATATAAAAAGAATTATTCACCATGATCAAGTGGGATTCATTCCTGGGATGCAGGGCTGGTTCAACATTCGCAAATCGATCAACGTGATACATCACATTAACAAAAAAAAAGAGAAGAACCATATGATCCTGTCAATCGATGCAGAAAAGGCCTTTGACAAAATCCAGCACCCTTTCTTAATAAAAACCCTTGAGACAGTCGGGATAGAAGGAACATACTTAAAGATCATAAAGGCCATTTATGAAAAGCCCACAGCTAACCTCATCCTCAAAGGGGAAAAACTGAGAGCTTTTTCCCTGAGATCAGGAACACGACAGGGATGCCCACTGTCACCGCTGCTGTTTAATATAGTGCTGGAAGTTCTAGCATCAGCAATCAGACAACAAAAGGAAATCAAAGGCATCAAAATTGGCAAAGATGAAGTCAAGCTTTCACTTTTTGCAGATGACATGATATTATACATGGAAAATCCGATAGACTCCACCAAAAGTCTGCTAGAACTGATACATGAATTCAGCAAAGTTGCAGGATACAAAATCAACGTGCAGAAATCAGTTGCATTCTTATACACTAACAATGAAGCAACAGAAAGACAAATGAAGAAACTGATCCCATTCACAATTGCACCAAGAAGCATAAAATACCTAGGAATAAATCTAACCAAAGATGTAAAAGATCTGTATGCTGAAAACTATAGAAAGCTTATGCAGGTAATTGAAGAAGATATAAAGAAATGGAAAGACATTCCCTGCTCATGGATTGGAAGAATAAATATTGTCAAAATGTCAATACTACCCAAAGCTATCTACACATTCAATGCAATCCCAATCAAAATTGCACCAGCATTCTTCTCGAAACTAGAACAAGCAATCCTAAAATTCATATGGAACCACAAAAGGCCCCAAATAGCCAAAGTAATTTTGAAGAAGAAGACCAAAGCAGGAGGCATCACAATCCCAGACTTTAGCCTCTACTACAAAGCTGTCATCATCAAGACAGCATGGTATTGGCATAAAAACAGACACATAGACCAATGGAATAGAATAGAAACCCCAGAACTAGACCCACAAACGTATGGCCAACTCATCTTTGACAAAGCAGGAAAGAACATCCAATGGAAAAAAGACAGTCTCTTTAACAAATGGTGCTGGGAGAACTGGACAGCAACATGCAGAAGGCTGAAACTAGACCACTTTCTCACACCATTCACAAAAATAAACTCAAAATGGATAAAGGACCTGAATGTGAGACAGGAAACCATCAAAACCTTAGAGGAGAAAGCAGGAAAAGACCTCTCTGACCTCAGCCGTAGCAATCTCTTACTCGGCACATCCCCAAAGGCAAGGGAATTAAAAGCAAAAGTGAATTACTGGGACCTTATGAAGATAAAAAGCTTCTGCACAGCAAAGGAAACAACCAACAAAACTAAAAGGCAACCAACGGAATGGGAAAAGATATTTGCAAATGACACATCGGACAAAGGGCTAGTATCCAAAATCTATAAAGAGCTCATCAAACTCCACACCCGAAAAACAAATAACCCAGTGAAGAAATGGGCAGAAAACATGAATAGACACTTCTCTAAAGAAGACATCCGGATGGCCAACAGGCACATGAAAAGATGTTCAACGTCGCTCCTTATCAGGGAAATACAAATCAAAACCACACTCAGATACCACCTCACGCCAGTCAGAGTGGCCAAAATGAAGAAATCAGGAGACTATAGATGCTGGAGAGGATGTGGAGAAACAGGAACCCTCTTGCACTGTTGGTGGGAATGCAAATTGGTGCAGCCGCTCTGGAAAACAGTGTGGAGGTTCCTCAGAAAATTAAAAATAGACCTACCCTATGACCCAGCAATAGCACTGCTAGGAATTTATCCAAGGGATACAGGAGTACTGATGCATAGGGGCACCTGTACCCCAATGTTTATAGCGGCACTCTCAACAATAGCCAAATTATGGAAAGAGCCTAAATGTCCATCAACTGATGAATGGATAAAGAAATTGTGGTTTATATACACAATGGAATACTACGTGGCAATGAGAAAAAATGAAATATGGCCTTTTGTAGCAACATGGATGGAACTGGAGAGTGTGATGCTAAGTGAAATAAGCCATACAGAGAAAGACAGATACCATATGGTTTCACTCTTATGTGGATCCTGAGAAACATAACAGAAACCCATGGGGGAGGGGAAGGAGAAAAAAAAAAAAAAAAAGAGGTTAGAGTGGGAGAGAGCCAAAGCATTAGAGACTGTTAAAAACTGAGAACAAACTGAGGGTTGATGGGGCGTGGGAGGGAGGGCAGGGTGGGAGGGAGGGCAGGGTGGGTGATGGGTATTGAGGAGGGCACCTTTCGGGATGAGCACTGGGTGTTGTATGGAAACCAATTTGACAGTAAATTTCATATATTAAAAAATAAAAAAAATAAAAAAAAATAAAAAAAAAATTTAAAACTGCAAGTGAAAATGGGAGCTATAGCAAAATCCTCCCAGCTCGTTTTATTGCAAATATAAATAAAATCTTTGCCAAAAGTGACAAGTATTTGACAATGTTAAACTGGAGGTGCAAAGGACAAGATATAAACCAGGACTTTCTCAGGCAAACCGTGATGCATAGTAAGTTACTCATGATACATAGGTAAAATAGAATCCATCATTTGTGAAATATTTAACATAATTCCCTTAATTGTTCCATATAAAGTTGAAGACACATTCTACTATCCATGCCAGTAAATATTATAAATAATATACATTTAAGATAAGAAATCAGTTCAAAATATCAATTGGGCAGGCACATACATCTCTCATATTGAGGGTTGAAAATATTGCTAAAGATCTAATAAATACACATACATCAGCCAATCATTTAAAATCAATATGAGATCTGCTTTTGCCGTGTTTTATGAAAGGATATTTTGTGTAATAATCTGCGTAAAGCAGAAAACAGTTATTAATCTAAAATGGAACACTTTTAAGAGAGCTTAATGAGCAAAATAAGTACACAGGAACAAGCAAAGCAGAGGAAAACCACAAATAATGGTGTAGTACCCTGGAATTGGTGAAAATGGAGGCCGAAGGGGGCCAAGGGTGGAAGCAGATATAGGAACTCATAAAAAGAGCACACGAGGAAGGCAGTCTATTAGGAAGTGTTCCTGGTCCAGGGACACATTGAGGATATGGGGAAAACAGTGGATATATAAATACCCTCACCTCACCCCCCTCCTTTCCTCCTGACCTTTCTCTGGGGATGCCTATTGGCAGATATTACCTGGAGGGCAGAGAGTGACAATCCAGCCTGCCTTCTGGGGACTGAAGCAGATGGACAAGGATAAAGAATAGTTCTGGAAGGAAAGCAGAAGATGACCAGCAGAAGGTTATTTCTCTCCCTTATATAATGAAAAAATATAATTGATTTTACTTTGATTTTCTGTCTTTGCTGCCAGGAAAATCTAATTCAAGTGACATCTGTCTCTTATTAATTTATCTCAAGTATCATTTTTGAAAAGCATTCTCAAGTTATTTGAAGCATGAGGGAGGAATTATTGATTTTTTAAAAATCTGATGATTAAAAATTAATATTTGAAATATTTAACATTATCCAGAGCTACTCCTATAGACATTTTCCTTAATCATTATCCTTGTATTCTTCATAGAGAGAGAAAAACAAAACAAACAAAACAAAACAAAAAACAAAGAGCAGTTTGTGATGATCAGAGTCTGACCTGGTCCTCATAGCTAAGCCATATGATTCTATTACACATAACAATCTCACACAGTACCAATTTCAGACAGAATGTAAGACCATGATAAAATGAGACAAACAAGGCCACATTATATATATATACATATATATATACATATATACACATATATATATACATATATATGTATATATATATATACATATTATATATATATATATGTGTGTGTGTGTGTGTGTGTGTGTGTGTGTGTGTAGGCAACAAAACTAGGTAGGTCACTGTGCAAGCCACAGAATAGCAAATATCCCACTCTCTCACTAAACAACTGACAGCTACTTTTTTACCCAATCATAAAATTGTGACTGCTTTCCGACATCATCCAATCTCAAATGAATTCCTGATTTCTTAGACCGTCCCACAAATCAACCAAACAGATTCCAAATCCGGTAATAGTGTCCTCCTAAGACCCTGTTCCCAAGAGGCCAGGCAGTTCCCTCTAGAAAGCATTCACCCTTACAGCAGAGAGTAATTAACCCCAATTGTGTTAAGTGCTACACATGGTCTTTGACTGAAGGGCATTGACAATAGCTATCCTTGTAGAGAAACTGCTGTGGGCCTTATTCATTACTTGCATTCCAGCATGACTTTCTTAAAAATGATAACAATACTGGGTGACTGGGTGGCTCAGTCAGTTTAGCCTCCGACTTCGCTCAGGTCATGATCTTGTGGTCCGTGAGTTCGAGCCCCCCGTCGGGCCCTGTGCTGACAGCTCGGAGCCTGTAGCCTGTTTCAGATTCTGTGTCTCCCTCTCTCTGATCCTCCCCCGTTCATGCTCTGTCTCTCTCTGTCTCAAAAATCAATAAACGTTAAAAAAAATTTTAAAAATGATACAATAGATAATTTGAAAAAGCCAACTTGTTACAGATTTAATATGATCGATTATATCAGGTGCCAAAGTTGGGAAAACTTTTATGTAAGTAGATTATAATTGGCAGCAAAGCTTTTAAAATGACAATTGCTAAACCTTTTTATAGCTAAATTGTATGTTAATTATTAAAATTCCTTAATAATATTCATTGCTTGTAGATATGTTTCACTTCGGTAGAAAGTAGTGTTAATTGTAGAACAAGAAGATGACAAGTACTTAGATGCCTACCTAGAGGAATTTATGAGCTTAATTCTTATATCAAAATAGATTTGAGAGAAAAATATTTGAGAAGATAATGAGAACTGTCTATCTGATGGTTAATCCAATGTATTTCCAAAAATGGCTTTGGGAATTCACATATTAAAAACATTTATAAGTTGAAGAAAACATATATATTAAATTTTCTTTGAGTCTGGAATGTTTTTCAAATTTTATTTTCAATTTTGTACATAAAATCAATCACATAGCCACACATATTTTAATCAAAACTGTATAACAATATAATAGACAGCAGCTGTGGAAGCAGTGGCTAAATGCCTTTCCCTGACCAAAAGGGGAGTACCTCATTTTCTTTTTCTTTTTGTCGTATGAAAGTTTCAAACTTGTGCTTTTTAACTGTCTCCCCGTGTTAGTAACAAAAGGTACACTTTTGTGAAATAACTTGTTTTCACCATAAGTTTTACTTTCATAAAATGATTAGTCTCCCTGGGAAACCAAGCCAGTTGAGTTAAAAATATTATCTTCCTTAGTGTAACATTTTGTGTCAACTATTGGTATTCAGTATTGGTATTCAGTTTTCAGTATTAATCAACAATTATTACTAAAGATACAGAAGAGTGTATATGAGTTTGTTTAATCTGAGTTTGGTGATATAATTTTCTGTAGGGTGCAACAGGGTAAGCAAAAAAAAAAAAGTTGATAATTTTCTATCCCTCCCAAAAAGACAAAATATAATCATGTGATTATTATTTTCTTTGTAAATAAAATCTTGAATTCATATGACAGTGAACTAAGGGTTTACTTAACTTTAATTCTCATAATACCTTGAGGTAGGGACTGGTATCTTCAGTTTGTAAAATGGACTGAGAATTCAGTGAAGAATCTGAAGATCGGATTTTATATATCTTATTTCTAACCACATAGCTTGAACTGTTCTGGCTGGGATAGGAATCAGGATGTCACTTTCAGTAACACTTAAGTAATGTTGAACCATTGGATTATATAGTTCTGTACATTTTGAAAACTTACAAATATTTATAATTTTCATAAAAACTGCTTTCTATTCTATTTGTTATGTGTCTGTTCCCACAGCAAGCTGTAACCTTATTTATAATAAACAGTATCTTTAGAGCGGGTTAACAGCATAAAAGTTACATCATACCTGTTTCTTAAGAAAGGAATACACCAACTTGTTTTCGTATAAATTAACTGTGAGTTAGTACAATATGATAGAGTAGGGATAAGAAGGAAAATGGGAAGTGCCACATGTGAAACAAACAGAGGACCACCCCTAGTGCCTTTTCTAGTCTCTGGGTTATATTCATCCAAAGTCAACTTCTCTGAAAAAAAAAAAAAAAAACAACTTCTCATTGTTCTCAAGCAAATTGTCTTGTCTAGGGGCAGAAAATGTCCCCCGCTCCTCTCAAGTGTAAATGTAATTCATTTTCCAGGAATAAGAAAAGACTTTGTACTCTTGTATAAGGTAATACATTAAAAAAAAATGAAAAGTCAGTACAGATTCCCTTATGGAATTTTGCACAGCACGCTTCGCCTTTTGAGCAGATGAACAACAAACTTATTCTTACAGTTCTCTAAACTCAATAGCTCAATGTTAATTTTAAACTCAGGAACTACTAAGACAATATTAATTTAAAGTTCTTAAATTCCTCATCATTTCTTCTGATGGAGCAGATTTTGTTGGTTTTTTTTTTTTTTTTTCCTTTCCAGAAGTCTTTTGTGAAAATGAATACGCATTTTGCATTAGCATAACCTTTAAACTTCATAAGCTGATAAAGTACAAAGCTTGGTTTGGTGCCGACTTCAGAAAGAGCTTTATCTTAGGAGAAAGTTTTCTCACTCAGCTTTCTCTAGGGTTTCACGACGTATGAGAAAATGTACTTCAGTAACTACCAATTACAGGTTTGTGATTTAGGAAAAGTCAATTAGCAATAAAGCATGTATAACATAAGAATGTAGACTTTAAACTCTTCAATCAGGTATAAAGTCACAATATTGTATGTTGGCCAACATTTTATACTCTTTTATCTTTAATTAGCATGTCCCTTTCCTCATTTGAAAGTCTAAATATTTAACAAATATCCTTAATTCAAATGTAAATCAGTATTTTATTGAAAATTGTGGTCTTTAATACAATTTATTTATAATTTTAATAAATATCTTAACAATGGGAAACCATGCCTTTTTCTTACTGATGTTGTCTTTTAAAGATTTCCCATATTTATTTTTCATTTTTATTTATTTTATCATTATGAACATGGTGTCGGTTTTAATAATCCTGAAATTCATCTATTGAAAAACATTTTGATCCCTCTGGTATGATAATATTAAATATTTTACTCAAATAATTTCAACACTCTTAATTATCTCTATCATTTATTAAAAATGAAAATAGCAAGGGCTTAAAATTAGGAAAAACTATAGCTAAGTAATAAATACATTGATATTTTGGTGCATGCGTAGCTGTTATACTACGTTTTATAGTTAAGAGACAGCAAAAAGTTAAAATTTTCATTGAGTCTTTATATATTTATTTAACATAGACTATGTGTAAAGTCCTGTTCTACAAAGAGTTCACAATTTAATGCAGGAGACGACATAAATGATAATTGTAAAAGAATCCAGTACACGGAACGACAAACATGTTCTGTTAAGTGCCAGATAACAAATAGTTTCAACTTTGCACACCATACATTCCCCACGACTACTCAGCTCCATTGCTAAATGCAAAAGCAGCCATAGACAATATGTGAGTGAGCATGGAGGGGTTCTGATAAAACTTAATTTATGACAGAAATTTGAATTTCATTCTATTTTTATACGTCTCAGAATATTATTCTTCACTTGATTTTTTTCAACCATTTTCATGTATAAAAATTAGCTGGCTGGCTATACAAAATCAAGCAGTTGGCTGAATTTGGCCAAGAAATCTGTATTATATTCCCATTGCCACTGTAGCAAATTACCACAAACATGCTGGTTTAAAACAACAGAAATTTATTCCCCCAAATTCTAGACACCAGAAGTTTGAAATAAATTTCAAGGTGTTGGTGGAGCTGCATATCCTCCAGAGGCTTCAGGAGAAACTCTATTTCTTGCTCATTTCACGTTCTGGTAGCTGCTGGTGTTTACTCCACTCTCTCTACGCTTTCCTGTGCACACTGGGTCCCTCATGTGATCCTGCCAATCCTCCCTTCAGTAAGTTCTAGTTTGCACCAAGAATGTCTTGCCTGGTGATCACTCTGGCTTGCTTCACTCAAGAGAAATGATGGAAGTTTTCCTGTTGCAACTGACATATAAAGTGATTTTCCTAGGGTAAAGACAGAGTTAAATATTCTGAGCAATGGGATAGTCTGAGTATAGCCACAGAGGTAAAATTAAATAAGGAAATAAATGTAATTGAAAAAATACCTTATAGCTATGGAAGAATTTTAGTACTTCTGGAGGATAAAATAATTGGAAGAAAATGGTGAGTTTGGAAGGGTAAAAATGTCAAAAGCATAGTGATAAGTTAAGACTTTATTCAAATGCAGTGATTTGGGTAGGTGGAAGGGTGAATGGTGGGTTTTGCATTTTGATTTTTGTTACCATGGCTGCAATATAGAAGACAGATTTGTAGATAATTCTGGCTGCAGTCAATATCTCTTTTCAGGGGCCCAGGTGGTATAAGTTGAAGACTGGGCTTAAATTAAGACATTCTTGATGTGCTTAAGAGGAAATGATGTATTTCATATATACAATATTTAGGAAGCCAAGTGGACAGGTAGTGGGTAGTATGCATTTGGGACAGAGTCAAATGTATCTCCTGGTATATATATAACTTGGGTGGAAAATATATGACGGTGCACAAAGTGTAGTAAAGACTCTAGGTGACTGTTAGGAGCTCAGCTGATCTGGAAGAGAGCCAGCTGCATTGTTAGATGTCAAAGTAACCCATTAAGCCCCCAAATGGGAACCTTTAATCACTTACCGCAAGGGTGTAAGCAAGAGGTTAAAGCCAGAGAAGGTGCTGACTCCCTCTGTTCCATTTCTCCCCATGGGGCAGCACACCAGTGGAGGGTCAGGTGGGTCAGCACAGACATAGGGGTCTTTTCACCATTGGGGGAGCTCGAACAAAAGGCTTTGGCAGTCTTAGGGACCCTGGGGTGAAGAGGAGAAGGTGGAGGAAGGCTCAGAGCAGGAAAGTACTGGGAACTGAGTCAGAGTAGGGTAAGCTGTCTGGTTTCAAGTTCAAAGTTCCCCTTCTCCCCTTGTAAGAGACTTCAGCAAAGGTTCCCCAAGAAAACCTCTGCCCAAAGCCTATGAATGATGACACCTGGACTACCAATGCAAATATGTGAGGAGCATGATGCACACTGGGGGGAAATGGAGGAACCTGAGTCCTCAACTGCAACTCTTTTCAGTCACTGCAGTGTATGGGCTGTGCCCCAGACCCGGTGTGGGGAGGACGGCTTCTCCCCCGAAGCCTGTGGGTAAAGCCTTCTTTTTGCCTGAGATCAGGCCTGAAAAAATCACACCTAGACCTTTAACCAGGAGCCTAACTCCCAGTAACAAATACTATTTGGAGAGAAAGGTCATTTTAGTTTTATAAATGCTGTTTTTGATGAGCCTGTGAGACAAAAAAAATTGTAAGTAGTGTAAAGGGGAGTGTAAGTTTGTGAAGAACTGAGGTAGAGATCTCGGAATTGACAGCACTAGTTGCTAATTGGGACAAGAAATGAAGAAAATGGTCACTCAAGAATAATCTGAGTGAAAAGATGGGAGAGGCAAAGGTAAAATCTTGGCAAACGGAAACAGTCAGAAGATAGGAGACAAATCATTCAAAAAGATAGACAGGTGAGATAAATAAGTTTAAGTTTAGACCAAAAAGGATCTGGTCACAATAGAATACAAGCAGGTAATTTTGCATAAAACGGCTATACATATAAACAAAGAGGAAGCACAGCAGCTTTACTTATTAGTAAGTCAAGTCAAAACAATGAAAACTACAACCTCTCACATGCTGCAAACTCAGCTCTAAATTTGTGCAGGTTGAACAAAGTTGATGAGGTTCTATCCAAGGTAATAGAGCATCTGTGTGTTGCAAGGACCCCAATTCCATGTGCTGCCTTCACCTCTGAGTCTCTTTTCAACACATATGCCCCCACTTGACAGAAAAGGCTCCCTGCCCAGCCAGGTCCTCTGTCAGCCGGACCACCTGTACCCCATCTGGTCCTCAAACTTCCTTCCAGTCCAAGAAGTATTCAAACAAGTCAATCACATTCTCCTGTAGGAACCAGACAGGGCCCCTTTTCCCTGTAAATACAAGGCCTACCCACAGAGCCCTGTTTCATGCTGTTCCTTAATTCACCCCTCCCCCACTTTGTGTAGCCTTGCCTTGCACATGGTGTCCTCCTCCCTCAGGCTGTGAGTATATGTGACTAATAACTGCTACTAGCCACATCTTTCAAGTGAATATATATGACTAATAACTGCTACTAATCACATCTTTCCAGTATTCTATTTGGCCATCCTGTACTGTTTAGGATCAGGAAACCCTCTCTACCAACAGAAAGATCTTCCCCTGAAGGTTTATCTAAATGATAACAGAAATAAAGAGGGGGATTGAATTTCAATTGTCTTAGCAATGATTGAATGGAAGTGATCTATGGTCCTTTGACAAAATATTAGGAAAAGGGAAAGATAATAGAAAGATATAGTGGACAGAACTGAATGGGTGCAGCCACATCCCAGAAAACACAAAGGAGATGTTAGAGGAGTGCTTCTTCCTGAGAAACTCTTCAGAGATGTCCAAAATAAAAATTCCTTACAAATTTGAAATTTCAAATGTGAAATGTCTGCACCATCCCCATGATCCCTCTCTCCCTGACACACACACACACACACACACACACACACACACACACCTGGATCTGCATTATTGCTTTTGGGATAAAATAAGAAAAATACCTCAAAATTATTTATTGATATTTCTGGGAGCCATTTTTTTCTTGGATGATGAGCATAGAAACCAGACAAAAGCTTGCCTTATTTGGCAGTGGAATGGAGGTAGGTGGGTCTGACCCACCTTCTTACTCCTCCTTACTCATCCTGAGATAAAGTTGGTCCATCAACACACCCTTCCCCGCTACCCAATATACTGTCCTCAAAGTCAGCTCATAAATTCAGGGGAAAATATTTCACAGGGATCTCATGGCTATTGAAGAAAACCACAGCATCAAAGAGAAGAGCTAGGTGGAACCAAAAATGAAACACCAGACAAACAAAAACGACCCAAAGTAACACTGACAATTCAGAAAGAAGAATTTTAGAAGTTATATAGTCTATTTGACTTTTCCTTCCTAAGAAAACCATGTTGTAGTTTTTTTCCTCTGACAGTTTTCTGCATTTCCTTTCTATCATCATTATACTGAAATGTCAGAGGAGAGTTACTAGGCATTATTTACAAGTCCTCCTGCACAGGTTGTTCCTTTTCACTGATTTTCGTCTGGATAAGCACAGGAGGCTCCCTGGCTTCCTTCAAGTCTTTATGCAAGGTTACCTCCTTTGTGAAGAGCTCCCTGACCACCCTACCTAAAATATTAACCTGCTTCGGGGACATTTTGTATCCTCTTTGTTGATGTAATTGTTGCTGTTTAGAACATATCACTTTTTAATATACTATATTTGTGTTGTTATGTTGTTCTTTTCCTCCACTAAAATGTCTGCTAAGTACAGAGATACTAATATCTTTTGTTTTATCACTGTATTCTCAGCTCCTATAGTATTACTCCTAGAGTATTAAAATTGTCCAATTTATGTTTACTGAAGGAATAAATGACTCATTTGGGGGGAAAGTACAACAATGTACTATTTTATTTTATTTTATTTTAAGCAAGAACCTTTTGATAGTTGATGGAAGTGGTTAAAAAAAGGAACTAGATTTAATAGAATTAGGCAGAGGGGAGATGAGATGTGAATGAAGAGTGAAATTTCTGGCAGGACACAAAATAAGAAAGAGTGGAGATTTGAATTTTAAAACCTGAGATGGAATAATATGAGATGGTAACAAGATCCATGGAGAGATCTACTGTATGGTAATAAACCCTACAGGCAAGTGGGATGAGGGTGTCTGGCAAAATTATTGTTGTCTTGGAAGATGGTCAAGATGCCAGTATCGAAAAATATATCATGTACAGGAAGTGCTATGCATTAGCCAGTTCTCCAGAGAAACAACCAATGGTATCTACATAGGTATGTGGAAACAGGCTCATTTTGAGGGATTGGCTCATGCAGTTAGGAAGGCTGGAGACCCCATGATCTGCTGTCTGCAAGCTGGAGACACAGGAAAGCCAGTGGTGTGTTTCCAGTTCAATCCCAAAGGCCTGCAGATCAGGGGAGTCAGTGGTATAAATTCTCATCTAAATCTGAAGGTCTGAGAGCTGGAGGCCAATGGTGTAAGTCCTTGTCTATGTCTGAAGACCTGAGAACCAGGAATACAGATGTCCAAGGATAGCAAAAGATGGGTCTCTCAGCTCAAGCAGAGTAAACTTGCTCTTTTTCTGCATTTTTGTTCTATTCAGGCCCTCAATGCATTGGACAATGCCCACTTGCTTTAATGACAACAATCTTCTTTACTCAGTATAGTGATTCGAATACTAATCTGTTCTTGAGACACTCTCACAGACACACCCAGAAATAATGTTTTACCAGCTCTCCAGGCATCCCTTAGCCCAGCCGAGTTGACACATAAAATTAACAGTCACAATCTGTAATCAGAAATTAAGAAACTGTACAATTTTGGGGTTAGAGCATAACATTGCTTAAAAAGACTGAGTAACAAATGCAAAGCAAGACTTCCCTTGCCAATGACTTGGTGTTATTAGTTTATCAAGATCAGATCTTCTGAACATGCATTCTAGACAGAAATCCATACAATGGGAAAAAGTGAAGTTTTAAACTCAGAAACAAGGGAGGAGACCAGTTACCAAACTTGGATCACAAGTTTGGAGCTGGACACACCACAGTAATGTCCTATTGGTCAACTACCTGAGGGATGAAACAGGTACATTTTGCCCAGTTTTATGAGATAGTCCATGTAGTAAGAATTCACTTTCTAATAAATTTGTGAAGCAATGCCTAACTAATCTCATTCTATGAGTATCATAACACAGTGCAGCAAATTAAGTTATTTGAAATTTGATGGTAAAGAAACCTGCTTTGTTGAACCCAGTTTTCTGTGACTATATTTAGTTAAAGAATATTACTCGAAGCATGTCTGTTAATTTCCTGTGGAACCTGTAAGAAATGCCTTCCTAAAGTAGAGGGTGAGGCTGGGGCTATAAGCAGAGATAAATTGACTCAAGTTGCTGAGATTAAACCATTTGGTCAGAAAACAAATCAAGTCAATAATATAATATGTTGGCATTGATCCATTGACACACACTTTCCGAATTTGATTCATAACCTTTGACTATGTCTATGAGAATGCAAATACCTCATTACTAGGAAGCTAATTTAAATAACCATACAATAGCCACAGTGTAGACAACTACAACAAAAATGATATTACTGGATGAGTCATAGCATAACATTTTATAACATTTTTACAAAAAATGGACATTTTATGTGGCATTTCATATAATATTTAATTTCAAAGAACATAATATTGTCATCAGGGTTGTTGAATAGTGCCCCCAGAATCCATGTATACTCAGAACCTCATAATATAAACTATTTTGGAAATAGGTTTTCATAGCTATAATTAGTTAAGATGGAAACATGCCATGGGGGGGGGGGAATGTTTGTGCGTTTGCCTTGTCATCCAGTGTTACCCTTAAATATGTAAGGGTATATTTAAAGGGCACGATAAATGCACAATTTATTTATTTTTTGTTCTATTTGTTTTACAGTCCATACATTTCTCTAGTGACCTATGAAGTATTAATTTCTCAAATAATACTAAGCATACAATTTACATACAATGGCAAACTCTAGGAAACTTCTTTCAGATCCTGTTTTGAATTATATTTTGTAAATATAACAAATTAATTTTGGTGTTTGATGTGTAATTTCCCAAGCACAGGGGTGGGGAGTGAAATTCAGTGTGTCATTTGTTCACCCCTAGTTACAATTTAATTGATTTTCTGATTGATCCCAGACATCTACACAAAGTTGTAGTGAAATTCACAAGAATTAACTTGTTTGGTTGGGTACCAAGTGTAATAAAATGTATGCTTCTTAAGATGATCATTAAAAATGAAAACCATAGTTTGATACCTTGTTCCACGTGATTGAATACACTACCGAGATACACAATTTTCTGTTGTCTGTTTTTTTCTTATAATTTCATTAAGATTTGATAATTATATGCACATAATTTTAGAAATATATTCCTGGTTCTAAAGTTATTGTTTCCTTGGTTTTAAAATGTAGTAAAAACAGTACAAATTTTGAAAAAAAAATATGTCTCTAGCTTGAAGTAGAACATTTGAGAGTCTTAATGCATAATAGTTAGGATTACTTTTTTGGTTTTTGCCCCTCACTTTTTGTGACTTAAATATCATTTAAGTAGCACTAGTAAATATTTATCATATTTTCCATCACGGTTGTAATATATATTACTTCTACTTCCATGTTCATAATTACCACCTATAGACTTATATGCAAATTGAATCTGAAATTCCAGAGCCATAAAATATTTATGGAAAATTTGATGTATTCTTTTGCTTTCTTAAACTTACTGTTGGTATTAATAAGCACAATTTAGACAATATGTTTTTCACTGAGGAAACCTTAAAAAATGACAATATAGATGGGTTTTGGGGCATCTGGGTAGCTCAGTTGGTGGAACATCTGACTTCCGCTTAGGTCATGATCTCATGGTTCCTGAGTTTGAGCCCAGCACCTGGCTCTGTGCTGACAGCTCTTGAGACCAGAGCCTGCTTCAGATTCTGTGTCTCTCTCTCTCTGCCCCTCACCTGCTTCCTCTTGCTCGCTCTCAAAAATAAATAAAAATTAAAAAAAGAAGAAGATGGATTTCAATAAGATCTGTTTTAATAAAAATAGTAATGAAAATAGGTTCATGGTATGTGAAAGGACATCTGCTTGACAAAGATCAAAAAATTGACCAAAAAATGAATAAGGCATAATAGGATTAACATTAAACAAATTAGGGACGCCTGGGTGGCTCCATCGGTTGAGCGTCCAACTTCTGCTCAGGTCATGATCTCGCGGTTAATGAGTTTGAGGCCAGCGTCAGGCTCTGTGCTAACAGCTCAGAGTCTAAAGCCTGCCTCAGATTCTGTGTCTCCCTCGCTTTCTACCCCTCCCCCACTCATGCTCTGTCTCCCTCTGTCTCAAAAATAAACATGAAAATATTTTTTGAAAAATTAAGCAAAATAAATCTCAAAACTTATTATAGAAAAATGTGAAGTTTGTTACTCCTTAGAACCCTCCAGAATTGTGAGAAATAAATTTGTTTTTTTTAATTTTTTTAAATGTTTTTGTTTATTTTTGAGACAGAGAGAGACAGAGCATGAGCGGGGGAGGGGCAGAGAGAGGGGGAGACGGAATCTGAAGCAGCTCCAGGCTCTGAGCTGTCAGTACAGAGCCCAACATGGGGCTCGAACTCACGGACTGTGGGATGATGACCTGAGCTGAAGTTGGACACTTAACCGACTGAGCCACCAGGAGCCCTGAGAAATAAATTTGATGTTGAAGCCACCCAGTCTGCTGTTCCTTGTTAATGGCAGCTCAGGTGGACTAATGCCCCAATGTTGTTACAGTCTAGGAAATAACCGATAAATCAAATTAGTGTCTGAATGACTTCTATCTATCAGAAGTCATAAGCACTATTATCTGCTGAAGCTTTATAGTATAGGAAAGAACGTGTATAAACATTTCTGTGTATTAAATCATTTCATCTTTCAAATATACCAGTGAGCTAGGTTACACTATTTCCTTATTTTGCAATGATGAGACTGGAGCACAAAGGTGTTCAGAAACTTGACTAAGGGCCCTGAGTTTGGGAAGTCTGGAATTGACACTTCAACCCACATAAGGTAACTTTGTAGTGTGTACTTAAAATTTCAGTTAACTATCCTTTAATATAATCAGATACTTGGAATGCCATACACCATTTTTTTCCTTGCCCCAAAAAACACTCTTGTATACTTCTGTCTTTACTTGAGTGAGGAATGCTTTCTCTTAATAATTAGGCCATATCACAAAAGAGTTACAGGAAGTTTGCAAGCCAAGTAGAGCTTGAATCATTATTTTCCTATTTTTATCACATAATTCCATCCCATTGAAAAGTAAATTTTGTTAAACATGCCAAAAACATTTCACTTCATCAAGGCAGATTATGGATTTTTAAAAAATGGAAACTGCCAAACCTCTTTCCAAAGTTGGTTGTACCATTTTACAGTTTTTATCTCTAGTGTAGGAGAGTAGAAGTTCCTCCACAGCCTTACCAGTAGTTGTTATTTTCAAGCTTTTAAATAGGTGTGTAGTAGTATCACATTTTTGCTTTTAATTTCCATTTCCTCAATGACAATGGTTTTCAGCATTTTTGTTGAAGTATAATTGACATTTAACAACATTAGTTTCAGAGTAATTTAATATTTTTATACATTATAAAATGGTCAGCATGATGTCTAAATACCATTTGTCAGAATACAACCTTATTATTGACTATAACTTATTATTGACTATATTCTCTATGCTGTACATTACACCACCATGACTTACATATTTTATACTTGGAAATTTTTACCTCTTAATCCCCTTTACCTATTTCGCCCTGCCCCCCCACCCCAAATCTCTCCCCTGGTTTGTAACCAACAATTTTCTGTGTCTGAGTCTGTTCCTGTGTTGTTTGTTTGTTGTTTTGTTTTGTTTTCCAGATTCCACATAAATGTAAAATTATATGGTATTTGTCTTTCTCTATCTGAATTATTTTACTTAGCATAATACACTGTAGGGACAGCCTTGCCACAAATGGCAAGATCTCACTCTTTTTTAAGGCTTAGTAATATTCCATTGTATAAATATACCACATCTTTTTTATCCATTCTTTTATCAGCAGAACCTTCTCTTGTGCTTTTTTTTGGCATCATATCATTTTCTTTTTATTTTTAGAGAAATTTCAGGTTCCTAAAATAATTGAGGGGAAAGTGAAGATATTTCCCATATGCCATCTGCCTTCACACCTGCAGAGCCTCTCCCCTTATGAATATGACCCACCAGAGTGATCACATCTTCTATATTGAAGTATCTGCTCAAATACTGCACATTTTCTATTGAGAAATATTCTTTTATTGAGTTTTAGGGATTTTTTTATATGTTATGGATAAAGGTCTTAATCTGAAAAATGGTTTGCAGATGTTTTCCTCATCTGTCTTTTGTTTTAGTTCATTTAAAATTATCTTTAGAAGAGCAAAAGTTTTAATTTTGATGATGTCAAATTTGTCACTTGGTTCTTTTATACTGTGTTTTACCTTTATATTTAATATATATTCCTAATGGCAAGGTAAAATGTTTTGATCCAGTCAGTTTTCTTCTCCAAATGTAATAATTTCAGGTTTTATCGTTAGGTTTTGTATCCATTTGAGTTGCTTTTTTTTTTTTTTTTTAACATAGTGCAAGGCATACAGAAAATATTTTTTTTAAATATATGGGACATATCA
The DNA here is from genome assembly GCF_018350195.1 of Panthera tigris. Lineage (NCBI taxonomy): Eukaryota > Metazoa > Chordata > Mammalia > Carnivora > Felidae > Panthera > Panthera tigris. The sequence goes on from NC_056660.1 coordinate 61,110,837, forward strand.
TTTGTCCAGAGCCATTTGTTAAAAATACTGTCTTCTCTGCATGAAAACTGGCTTTGTACTTTTGTGAAAAATTAGTTGTTAAAAATCAGGGGGTCTTTTTACTTATTTCTAGACTATTTATTTATGTTTACACCAACACTACACTTACTTAACTTACCTTTATAAAGTTCCTACTCCATGATCCATCCATTCCACTCCTAGGAATTTATACAAAAGAGATGGAAACATATGTCCATTAAAATATTTGCACATTAATACTATTTGGAGCTTTATTTGAAATAGTCTACAACTAGAAAGCCCATCAACAGTTGGATAGATAATTGCATATCCATGCAATGGAATGATGTTTCAATGAATAAAAAACCGAAGTATTGATATAAGTTACAAAATGGAAGACTCAAATAATTATGCTGAATTAAAGAAGCCAGACAAAATGGAGCACATTCTATTTGGCTCCACTTATATAACATTCTAGAAAGTACACATTAATGGATAGTGACAGAAAACAAATTGTTGGCTCCCTGGAGATGGAGAGGAGGGAGTCTGACAGGCATGGTGGGAAGAATTACAAAGGCTCACAAAGAATCTTTTGAGGTTGATAGATGCATCCTATTTTCTTTATTGTGGTGATGGTTTCACTCATGTACCTGTGATACATATGTCAAAATACATAAAATTTTACACTTGAGTAAGTACAGTTTATTGTATGTGGTTTATATCTCAATAAAGCTTTAAAAAATATAGATGAAGAAAAACTATCTGTATACTTTCTCTAATTGTTCTCACCAATGATGATTTATTCACTTACCACAAATAAGCTGAGATCTCAATTTTAGTCTTCAGCTCACAATTCATCTTGTAGTTACACACCCATATATGTAATGATTTACTGTACCCCTGCTACTATTCCATAACACTGAATTCTTTTAAAAAAATTTTTAATGTTTATTTATTTTTGAGAGAGACAGAGACAGAATGTGAGTGGGTTAGGGGCAGAGAGAGAGGGAGACACAGAATCCGAGGCAGGTTCCAGGCTCTGAGCTGTCAGCACGGAGCCCTATGTGGGGTTCGAACTCACAGCCGTGAGATCATGACCTGAGCAGAAGTCGGACACTCAACCAACTAAGCCACCCAGGCGCCCCTCCATAACACTGAATTCTTAAACTAAACACTTTTTCCCTTAGGAGCTCAATCTGTCTCAGACAATGTTAATATCAAGAATCAAATCACTAGAGAAGAATTTTAAGGGGAATGTCAAATCTTTCCTCTTCCATGTACCAAGATTACCCAGTATCTTAGCTTTTGCATAGAAAACGTTCAGGATCTTGCTCTTACCTCCTGCAATTACCTCTTCTCCCAATAATTTTATTTTCAAAATGTAGGTGATGGCTTCCTTTCTGAACTTACTTACTAGGCTTTTTTATGTTCAGTATGTATTGTTTAATGTGCCTATAAATCTGTCCCTTTTATTTATAAGTCTTAATCCAATGCTATCATCTTTATGAAGTTTTTTGTTTTGTTTTGTTTTTGTGTTTTTTTAACCCCCTCACTAACATAGGAATTCTTTTTCCTGTGGGCTCACTGTATTAAATAAACATCTTCAGGGTCATGCCTGGGTGGCTTAGTCGATTAAGCATCCAACTTCCGCTCAGGTCATGATCTCATGATGCATGAGTTAGGGCCCCACATTAGGCTGCATACTGACAGTGCAGGGCCTGAAGTCTGCTTCAGATTCTGTGTCTCCCTCTCTCTTTGCCCCTCCCCAGTTAACGCTCTTTCTCTGAAAAATAAATAAACATTAAAAAAATTAAAAGAAAACATCTTCATTGCATTAACTACATTATTTTATTACATTTGTTTTAAGCCAAACACTAAACTTTTCTTGAGAGCAGAATGTGAGAGATACATTTTAATTTTTACATTCTTAGGATGAACACAGTCCCTGGCACATGCTTAGTATGTAATGAATTGTGTGATGTGAATAAATGAACAAGATAATTGACCATCAGATACAGTGCTCTTAATCTGCCCAGAGAGGGTTTGTCTCACTTGAATATTTTTTTCTCTTCTGTGAACATCAAAATATAAGTTTCAGAAAGCAGATGGCACATCTATTTATTTGGCAGGATGTACCAATCTTGTTTGGTATCACATTTCATAGAGTATTCTCCATAAAATAGTTGTGTAATAAATATTTATTGGCCTAATGGATTATTAGTGAAGAGGTACATGGGTCAATATAGTATATCTAGGGTGATTTTTGATTTGGTGGAAGATCTGACTAACTAAAGGAGAGCAGAAGGAGATTTATGGATTTGGACACAGCTTAGGAGAGAAATTTTTGCCCCTCACATTTCATAGACAGGAAACACTGTCCATGCAAATTCTGCTAATTTACATAACCACCTGTGAATGAAGTTAACTATGTATAACTAACATTTGAATTAACTTAGTTGGAAAGATGTTCAGTAGATAAAATTGTGAAAGTTATGGACCGTATCCACTTTTGGGGGTGTTGCTACTATGTTAATTGTTCTGTACATTTTTTATACAATTCCTTGTTTATTTAGGTCCCCCAAGAAATGTTAACACTTCCTGTTTCCAAGTTGCATATTAGAGGTTGGTAAATGAACAAATCACAAAAGGAATTTTAACTCACCTATTAAATGTGTTTCTCTCCACCTCTTCCTCCTCCTTTTCTTCCTCCTCTTCCTTTTCCTTCTCCTTCTCCTTTTTGGTCTCTTCCTTTTCCTTATTGCTCCTTCTCCTCCTTTCAATTTTGTTAATATTATTTTTATCAATTCATTACCTTAAAGATCATAGTCTATCACGTTTCCTTCTATGCATCCATTCTTTTGTATTAAAAACCTAAAGATGATTTAATGATGTTTTGAACTGTATTTCACCATTCATACTTTAGAACTCTAACTTTGAAATTTTATGATATGCTCATAGTTTTTCATATTCTTAGCCAGAAGATATCATTAGCTGTGATTCACAAAAACAGATTCTCAGAATATAATTTTCTAACATAAATTAAACTAAAATTTAAGACATATTTTAACTAAAACATTTAATTAAGATATTTCTAAATAATTATATTAAGCAATATGCTACTTTCAATTTAAATGGCAAGATAGAATGTCACACATACATACTTACATCACACACACTCATGTATACATATTCATATAATTCATAGACAAGGCACTAGTTATTATAAAATAATTGTTTCTATAGAATTTCTCTGTGGATTTAAGATTCTTGGAGCATTGCATTATGTGAGTTCAGGTACATATGCACTAAAGACACCACTCAGCTAGATAACATTTGAAGAATTAACAGAACAAAAATACACTTCCTATGAATATTGAATCATTTAGAATATGGAAACTTGCAATTATAACTTGATATTTAAGAATGATAAGACCTTTACAGTCAATATGATATTCTGAGAAATTTTTGTTGTTATCAGGTCAATATACTTCATTGAGCACAGAAATATTTTAAAAGGAAGAAATTTAGTGTAAAAAATAACTGGAATCCAGTGAGGCGTAGATTACTTTTCACCAAGCGGTCCATCTACAGCCCAACGTATAGGTCATATGTTGAAGTCAAGCATGGCCCCCTTGAAGTTATGCATGGCCAAGTGACTAATTTTGAACAATGGGCTGTTCTTCTATGTCTACTCATGCTGTGATAATTGGCAACATTCTGGAAAGGGGATAGCGATTCAGCTAAGGAACATTGCAGAGCACCTTTGTTCCTCTGCACCAAGGTGCATGTTTTGTCCTGTGAGAGACATAAAATATTTATTGTGCTAGGGTGCTTCTTTCTCAGTGCTGTTTTTGGTGTTATTATAACCTGCATAATATAATCAGGAAGACAAGGATTGTGCTTCATATTGTCCCTTTGATATCTTGAAGCAGTAGATGAAACCACCTGCCTGAGACAAATAACTTTTGTGGGGTTTATGTTTTCCTCTTGTTGTGATTTGATGTGGGCGTTTTAGAATGAAAATGAAGCAAGTATCCTTATGTACACCTGCACCCAGATTGTGAACTCAGGTATGTGGACAGGAGCTTTCTTCGAATCAAAACATAGAGGAATAAAGTCCATTGTCATAAGTTATCAAGCAATTGCTCCCCTTGTCACCTTCTTATTAAATGTATTTGTTACTGAAGATGTGGGAAAGGGAGTAGTGGAATAGGCTGTAACAGATTACAAATCATTTTAGCCCCCTTTTAATCTTATTACATGTTTGCTAATCTAGAAAAATGCAACTAGCAGGTTGTCATTTACCTGAGGATGTTGGAATAATACAGTAACAAATTAGTAGCCTGAAGACCAAATCGATTTCACATATGAGTTTGGTTTTACTTGGATAGTTGTAAGCCAAGCAATATTTTTAAGTAAACAGATAAAATATCGTCCCACATTTTATCAATGTGAATATCCATTTTTCTGCTAAGAAAGCATTTAAGTGTAAAGTACCTGCACCCATTTCAAAGGGTATGAACTCTTCATTACAATGGTCTTTACAAATTACCTTTTCATTCTTATACCCAGTGGGCTTTATGTATCTTTTCTCCTGGGCAAGTGAAGATTTTTATGTCCTGATACAGAAAATAATGTAAGTAATAGTGTACATCATTCATTGTGGCAATTAGTAATAACAGCACAATTCATTACTTAATATTGGATCCCCTAAGTCCAATGAACTGTGTTAGATACTCCAGATATGGTTCAAACTTATAACTTATTTTGAGATTACACCTTTCTGTTAAACCAGCTTAACAATATAAAGGAGGTGGGAGAGATGAGAAGACTGAACGTTTTCATTAAAAAATGAGAACCAAAGACTCAGAGATCTGTTTCAGACCATAAATCCAGATAATTAAGCCTTTGGCTGGATGAATGTTTAATAACTTAATCCAGTGTCTGTGCATATTTAGGTATATTTTTCTGATGACTTTTAAGTCCATCAAACAGTGCCTTAAGTCTTCAACTTTTATAGTTTTAACAATAAAAGCAGTAGAAATATAAATAAAAGTGTTTCTTATACTCTAGGAATAGACTAAAATTCCTCTATTCATGATAAATAGGAATGGAAATGTTAATAGCTGGTCTTTGTTCACTGCCTCAATCAATATCTTCATTCAGTCAAATATCTCTCATGTGCCTATTCTGTAAAGGCACTATGCTAGGGATATAGGTACATCAGTGACCAAAAGAGAAAATGCTACATATACGTCATTGACTCATGCATATTCTGCTGTGCAAGGAGAAAATAAAGAATATATATAATGAATAAATAATATAGTACGTTTAAATGTTTTTAATGTTTATTTATTTTTGAGAGAGACAGAGTATGAGCGGGGGAGGAGCAGAGAGAGAGGGAGAAACAGAATCTGAAGCAGGTTCCAAGCTCTGAGCTGTCAGCACCCAACCTGATACGGCATTTGGAGTGGTGAACCATGAGATCATGACCTGAGCTGAAGTCAGATGCTTAACCAACTGAGCCACCCAGGCACCCCAATAATATAGTATGTTTAAAATAATAAATATTTTGGAAAACTTGAGGGTTAATTACATCAGGAATGCTGGGATGGGGAGATAAGATGAGAAGCTGGTTGTCATTTCATTTTAAATAAGATAGAAAAGATAGATTTCATTAAAAGATCACATTTAAGCAAGGATTTGAAGGAAACCAGAATGTTAGTCAGGTGAATATCCAGAAGAACCTTCTTGACAAAGGGAACAGCGCAAGCAAAGGGCCTCAGAAAGGACTACTCTTGAATTCTTCCAAGTTTATTAAGGTGGCCAAGGTGGTTGAAGTAATCAGGAGGAAAGTAGTAGGAGGTGAAGTTTGAGAGGTAACAGGAAGACAATCAAGTAGGATCTGTAGGGGGGCTTGCCTCAGTGACTCAGTTGTCTGACTCTTGATTTCCATCTCATGGTGTAGAGCTTGAGCTCTGCATTAGGCTCCACGCTGGACATGGAGCCTACTTAAGATTCTGTCTCCCCCTCTCCCTCTGTCTCTCCCCTGCATGTTCTCTCTCTTGTGCCCTCTCCCCTCTCTCTCTCTCTCTCAAAAAAAAGTAGGATCTATAGTCCATTACAGTGACTTTGGCTGCTTCTCTGTGTAAGATAGGAAATCACTGGGGATGTTAGGCAGATCTATCAACTGGCTCACAATTTCAAAGTTTCACTCTAGACACTAAGGGAAGAATAAGGATGGTCCTGTGATAATCAAGGAAAGCTTTCTGTTGTCTTAGACCAAGACAATCAGAATGATGAGCAGTTAGAGTTTAGATTAGAGGTTAGGTATATTTGCATGGTAGTGCCAATAACATTTGCAGTTATGTTACTCATGTTTCTGAAAAAGAGAAAAATCGAATGACTCCAAAGTTTTTTACTTAAACAAGAATGAGAATGGAATTGCCACCGAGTGAAAGGGAAAACTTCAGATGAAGGAGGATGAAGAGCATTAAAGGAAGAAAGATCTGGAGTTGGGTTTTGGACGTTGATGGATATCTGTGATATGAATTGGTTCAATGGCTTTGCAACTCAAAACAGTCTGGTCTGAAAGAAAAGTTTACAATTATCAGCACATAGATAGTATTTAAACACAGAATTTTATGAACACATAAAAAGAAATTGTTTAGCTAGGCAAGAGAAGAGGATCAAAAATGGAAAATTGGAATAGCCCAACATTATTTCTCATCTGAGAAATTCACAAAGTTATTAAGAAGGCATGATTTTCAAGGTGGGCATTGCATTAGTTTTCTGTTGCTGCCAAAACAAATTGCCATAAACTTGAAGGTATGAAACAATAGAAATGTATTCTTTCAGTTGGGGAGATCAGAGGTTCGACACCAAGTTTCGTTGGGCCACATTTCTTCGGAGGCTCTGGGGGGATCCTTCCTTCCTCTGACAGCTTCCACTATGGTTTGTTCCTTTCCTTGTGTCCATGCCACTCAAATCACTGCTTCCATCCCCATGTCACCTTTTCTACATGTACCAAATAGCCCTTTGCTTCCCTTTAATAGGGCTATCCATGGTTGAATTTAGGACCCACCTGGAAAATCCAGAATAATAATGACCTGATCACCTCCACAAAGACTTTTTGTTTCCCTACATGTTAGCATTAATAGGCTTCAGGGATTAAGAATTGCTGTTTTGGGGTAGCTGTTATCCAACATAAAAATACAAGTGTGCTGTATCGGTTAGAGCAAAAAACTAAAACCAGAAAATCGCCCATTAAATTAAGCAGTACAGAGATTTATATGTGTTCTTGAGAAGAGCAGGTAAAGTGTAGTAATGTGGGCAAAGTCTTGAAGGAGGTGGAATTAAGAGAGAAAAGGAGACAAGGAACCAGACACAAACAATATTTTCAAGGAATTCTGATGTAAAAAAGAATGAAACAATTGGACATAAGGTGGATGAACTTAGATCAAGATTTTTTTTGAGAATAAAACATGATGGAAGTAGAAAATGCAGTTAGATGATGTTTTAACAAGGGGAGCGAATATCAGTGTTGATGTTGTTTACTAGGTTTTATGGTTTGGAATCCCCCAGAAAAACACCTTAAAACAAGAATGAGTTCAAGTAGTGTAGTTTGAGTAATGGAGGAGAGACATGGAAGGGAAGGAAGCCAGGGTGTGTTATGAGAAAATTACTACTGTAGGGAATTGGTGCTCAGTACTACTGAGACCTTTGGGATACTGTGTGGAGCACAACTCAGGGTTTTATCTCTCAAGGAGCAAGAGAGTTAACGTACTTTACTCACCAATTCCTATCTGTTACTGGGTGAGGGCTGCTCCTAGGAGCCTTAACTCCAGAGCACTTCTGACCTGGCCTGTGCTTGGTCTAAGCATATCTCTACAGATGAAGTCCTCATTGAGAGTGTCACAGGTGTTAGGAGTGGGAATTCTTCACTGTAGGGGAACAAAACTGAGGATCAGGGGATGACAGACAATGTATCAATAGGAAACGCTATAGAAGGGAAAGAGATGAGATCAAATCTCAAGGAGCAATGTAGTTCATTTGCATATTTTTTAAAGAGCTTTCACATCACCTACTGAGTCTGCTCTACATGAGTCTATATCTATATACTTAGATTAAGTGCAAAAGAGAACTTAAATTACTACATTGAAGCCTAGAACATATCCTTACAATCCCAACATCTATCACCTTTCGAATAAATGTTAATGATGGCAGTTACAAAAATTGTTCCAAAGCATAACACACTTTACATGGTGGAAGAGACTACTGCATGACTTATATTTCTATAAATATGGTAACTAGAACCTTCGCTTCATTTAAGCAGCAAAAATATTTTTTTCAGCGTGTGCCAAAGAAGCATTGTAACCCTAGAGACATAGTTCTTAATTTTTTAATATTTGCCTTGATGATTTAACCTTTGCTAGAAAAGAAATGTTTAGTTTATATTCAAGTTATTTGAACTAACAACAGCATTATCTCCCTTAGATGAATTTACCATATAATGAGCACAGGAAGATGGACAGATTTTTATTACCATCTGTCTTTGGGAATTACAATGAAATTAAATATTGTTTGTTCTCTCCAATAAATTTACTAAAAAAGAATGTCAAGAATTATCTATGGCAAAATGAAATGTGTGTATTAGCTGCATTCCATTTCTGGTAGGTGTTTTTGTTTGTTTTACATGTGGACAATCTCCTTGAAATTGGTTGATTGTTCACAAAGAAATAAGTACATTGTGGTTTTTGAAAGCTATTGAAAGAAAAATGATTATATTCTTCTAGACTTTAATAGGTTTAAAAATGGCAGACATATTCTATTCACAATGCTAGGAGACTCAAACAATAACTATATTCAATTTTTAAACTTTTCCTTTTATATTTTTTAGATAATGTGTATCTTTGTGACATGAGAACATATTTTAAAACATTATAGTCAATATACCTAGTGAGAGAAGTTCCACGTCTTCTCCTGACATCCTTCCTCTTTGCCCTTTGGAATATAGTCCAATAATCACCAATATCACAATACTATCTCTTAGCTTTAGCTTCTTGCTCTGACAAAAAAAAAATGATTTATTCCTGAGAACACCAGCACTGTATTAGTTTCAGTAAAAAATTGCCACAAACTGAGTAGCTTAAGACAATAGATACTTATTCATAATTCTGGAGGTGAGAAGTCAGAAGTTAAGGTGTAGGCAGGGCCGTGCTCCCTCTGAATGCTGTAGAGAGGAATCTTTCCTTGCCTCTTTTAAGCTTCTGATGGTTGGCAGCAAATGTGGTATCCTTTGGCTTGTGGATGCATCATTCCAGTCTCTGCCTCTGTAATTGTGTGGACCTCTCTGTATGTGTCTATATGCCTGTGTCTCATCTTATAAGGTCACCAGTCATACTGGCTTACAGCCTACCCTAGTGACTTTGCCTAAACACAATTACATCTACAAGGACCCTATTTCCAAATTAGTTTACCTTGACTGGTACGGGGGTTAGGATTTCACCTATCATTTGGGTAGATACAATTCAACCCACAACAGTCACTGACTATTTTTGTAAGTTTACTTTAATGAGGTCTAATGTAGATTAATAAAGCTTTTTGTCACAACTCCAATAACACTGATTTGAGAAGTGCTCTCCTTCTGAAAGTCACTTTCAAAACATCCTGCATTCAACTTATACAAAAGCATGTGGCCTTGAATCTTACGTCTTCTGATTATGGAAACCATACCATCTCAATCCTTAATGACTTTAACTCACTCTAATATATTTAAGTCTATTTTTACCTAAATCTTGGTGATTTCCATTCTATATGTGGAAGGCCCTCTAAGAGTCTGGATGCTCAGCGCCTTGAATTTATCTCTCCCTATGACCTTGTCCTCCATCCTGCCAGGGCCAATGACTTCATGGCAATACCCAAAACCTGTGTCTTAATCAATGGCAATGAACTGTCTATAATCACAACTTCATGCATTCCACTTGTGGGCTATTGCCTCCTGTATTTTAAGTATATTTTCTCCAGCTTTCTCACTCTGAAGAGTTCCTCTTTCTTTTCATTTCATGAATACCCGCGGTCCACTAATTCTACCAACGGTACTTTAGCTTCAATTTCATATATTCACTTCACCTTTTTGAAAGTTGAAATTCCATGGTCAACCATCTTTTATGACTGCCTTTCATATTCTCTTCAACTCCATTTCTTTGTTCACATTGTGGTGCTCATGTGACAAAGTAACCCTGGTTAAATAGAAATTTCTGCCTAATAAACATCAAAATCTCTGCAGCAGAACTTGACTGAGGTATAATATATAACTATGCCCACTGTTGATTATAATTGGTTTTAGATTTCTCAGTATTATTAAATATTTAAATTTCCATAATGGTCCCAAATGTCTTTTATACTTTTTCAAACTTTTTAAAAATTGAAGCATAATTGGAATATAATATTATATTAGTTTTAGGTTCACAGCATAGTGATTCAGTATTTTACACATTATGAAGGGATCTGTTGGTTATAATCAGGATAACTACTTAAGTGTATCTCTAATGTAATCTGGAGATCTCAAGTGTGCCCTTACTGCTGTCCTCAAATCTTACTTTGTGTACTCATTATTCACTCTACCTCTCTCCTGGGGACTATTTCATACCTTCTACATTCTTCCTGACCTTAAATTCTACCTCCCAGTCCATCTCATTGAAATCAACTGATTATACTGCTTCCTATTTTACTAGGAAAAGTGGAGCAATAAAGGAGGACCTGATCAGAATTCTGTCATCTTATCTATTGAGGTAGTTGCACACACAACCATATAACATGGGATCTTATCAAAATATGGAAGGTGCACACTTGTGTCATTTTGAGTTCTCTTTGTACATTTGTGTTACACTGGTAAGTCCTATTTCATCTTGTCCCTGATTTTAGAAATGAAATAATTTTGAAAGAGGACTGACAAAGTCTTTGTCAGTGTGCATGTGTACGTGTGTGTGTTTTCTCTGAGGGGGTGTTCTAGTTTTCAGCAGATCCCAGTTCTTAACCTGTAAAGATGTCATAAAAGATTGTAGAATTCTTTGTATACTTTATTGTAAAAAAAAAAAAGCTACACTAATCAAAAGAAATTAATCAAAGGTTCTTAACTATGCAACTGTCTACATTTGAAATTTGTGATGGGTGTTGTATGTCACAATATTTTGTTTCATCCACTTTCTTCTTTCTATGTGCTTGTATTTTCCTACCTCTGCTTATAAATTTTAATTAATTCAGAATGTTTTCCATTTTTCATAAGGACAACAGTTTAAAGATTATATGGTGGATGACTGATGCAAATTGAAAGAACATAACATACTTTATAACTGAAAAAATATTTGTTTATAGTTATTACTTTAACATGTAACATATACACATTTTAAAAATCTACCTTCCTAGACTGAAAGTTCTATAAGTAAAGAAATTGTATGTTTATCTTTGTCTACCTCACCAAACCTAGCAATGTTTCTGGATCCATTGGTTAAATAAATGGTTTTTCAATGCATGATTTACCAAAGAAAGAAAACACAGCCATTGTTTATTTAAAATTTAAACTCAACTGTGAAGGATTTCCTTATGATTTCTCATGCATTCCTAAAATTCTGAAATTTTATAAGTTTGTGCCACCATATTTTATCAAGGTGCTTTTTTGCATAGTTTATTATTGACTTTTTAGATGAAACATGTGGTTAATGAGAATAATGGAAAATAAAGCTGTCTTCTCTGTTAAGCACATGAAATACAGTGAAAGTAAAAGGTCTTCAGAAACATGTTATTCAGAACTAACATAACGTGGGATTGCTGTACTCCAACATTACACATGATTAATGGGTAGTGTAATTCCCATGTGCATTGTCACATTACCGAGTTCCATCAATCCAAAATTATATTGTTAATGGCAACGAGCACTGTGTGTAATAGCTGACACATTAGCACAGAAATGCTTCTTTTTTTGTCACAAATGTATTGTTGAAGCTGTTTAATACTTGTTTGCTTGCCCATAATGGTACAAAATGCATCTATAATTACTGTCATGGGGCTGAGACTATACCATCTGCTATGAAATGGAAATGTTTGTATCTAAGCTTACTAGAGCATAATATATATTCTGAGCCATTATTGTAAAGCCATTCATTCTATCTAATAACTTCTTCACTATATGAGCACAGACTAATGAGTATAAACACAGTTGGGGCTGGAAAAGTTTAAGAAAATACTGTGTTCTATAGAATATGCTTGGTCTCTCAGAAAAAAAAATAATAAGGTTTATCTTCAACACCATTTTTGATGCTACTTGGTGTCCAAGACAAAAGAAAAACAAAACAAAACAAAAAACAAAAACACATTTGCCCCAATGTATCAGAACAGTCTAAGGTTAAATAAGAGATAATTTTTCAATCTGAGTATTGTTTGTGGGTTCCCATTTTTTATTTCAGTAATTATATTATCTGAGGTTTATATTATTTCCCTTTCATCTTAGTAAAAATTATTGAAAGCCTTTTGCTTCTTTCATCTATTTGTGTCTATAGAACATCTTATTATGGTGAACATGGAGTCATATTTTTCAAAAAACAAAAAAAAAGCAGACCAGAAGAAGATATCCAAAACCTATACAAAGAAAATCATAAAATTATCATATCCAAATATCTGACACAAAAGAGATATGAACAAATAGGAAGACAGTTGATTCTCTCAAATAGGAATGCTCAAGAGATACTAGTTTTCCCTGAGGCAATTTGTGATATAATGCTACTCATTAAAATAGCCAGAGTTGTTTTTCTGGAGATAGATAACTTGATTCTAAAAGAAGAATAAGCAAAAAAGATAATTTAGAAGAATAAGCAAAAAAAAAAAAAAAAAAAAAAAAAGAAAGAAAGAACAAAAATACTGAGGAAAGTGTGAAGAGGAGAATAAGTAATCTTGTTTAGAGGCACCTGGGTGGCTCAGTCAATTGAGCATCAGACTCTTGATATCAGCTCAGTCCAAGTTCCCAGGGTCATGGGATTGAGCCCTGCATGGGGCTCCATGTTGAACATGGAGCCTGCTTGAAAGTCTCTCTCTCTCTCTTTCTCTCTCTACCTCTCTCTCTCCCTCTGCCCCTCTTCCCCACTCATGTGTTGGCACTCTCTCTCTCTCTCTAAAATAAATAATAATAATAAAATATATTTTAAAGACTGTTCACTTACACAGGTGTGCTATTGGCACATGAGTAGACTGATCTACAGAAGGAGCAGAATAGAAAATTCAGAAAATTAATTTCTCAATTTTGTGTCTATGTGGCAACAATGTTTGCTTTTCAGATCAGTGGAGATATTGACAGGCTTAAATAACGGATGTGGAGAAAGCTGATTAGCCATAGTCAATTAAAAATTAAACCCACTCCTGTGTATGGGTGAATTTCAAATAGGTCAGAGTAAATTCAAATATCAAAACAAAACAAAACAAAAATGTAAAAGAACTGGAACAAAATATTAACAAATTCCGCTTGGCTCTTCTTTCTGCTTGGCAGTTTTTCTTTTCTGGGCTGGCCTTCACTGATCTCAGTTCAGCTTGATCACATGTCTGCAGTCCGATGATGAGTTAACTGGGAAAGGGCTGGTTTCAGATGGCCTATCCCTATGTTCGAATGACAGCTGGAGAAATATGTCTCTCAGCATCCAGCGGGCTAGTCCAGACTGGGCTGGGTCTCAGTGCAGGAAATGGGTAACTCCCAATGTGCAAGCATTTTTCAGCCTCTGCCTGCAGCTGTCATCTTTACTAAGGATTCATTGGCTATTATATTGCAGGTCATTTGGTCAACTCAGCTTAAAGGAGTGAAAATCAGACTTTTTTTTTTTTTTTTTTTTGTGAGAGGAGTGAAAGATTGTGATCATTTTCACAATCTACTATGCCTGAAAATAAGGAATCAACCATATTAGCTATATATCAAATCCAGAAGCACTAAGGGAAAGATAAATTTGATAAATTAACATTAATTTTTTTTAAAGTTCATGGTAAAATAAATCATAAGCAGAGTAATGAGAAATCTAATTGGGAAAAGACACATTTGTCACAAATCAAAGACAAGAAGTTCTATTCCAACTGTAGAAATACCTTCTAAAAAATAGGCGCACAAACACCATCAACTCTGGCAGGCTGAGGTGAAGGGGTGGTTAAAAAACACGAATTACAGAAGGAAAAAGACAGTTCGTAGAAAAAGAAACGCAATGCAAATGGTTCATAAGAGAATCAAACTATGCTCAACCTTTTATGATGAGAAAAATAAGTATAAAAATATATTGAAAAATGAGAAAAATAAAAATAGAAACAAACAGAAAACAAACACCAAAAAAACCTTAAAAATTAAAAATATATATATATATTGAAATATCAATTTTCACCTGATGGATTGGCCAAAATTTAAAAGTTGAACCTCAATCTATATTGGTGAGGTTGTGAGAAAATACGTCATTTACTAAATGTTGGGAACACCAATGCTACATATCTAAGGAAGAGACTTTGGTAATATTTACCAACATAACTCATGTCCCATTTGACGCAATATCTCACTTTAAGGAATTTATCGAAATGTCAACTATATGAACGGAGAAATGAACAAGGCTCTCCGCTACAGAACTATGTTTCACAGAAAAAGCTGGAACCAACCCAAATGCTATTCTGAAAAGGAGTTGATTGAATAAACATCAACACAAAAATGAATTCTGAAGCTATAGAAAGTGTGAAATATTTTTATATTCATCTATTAGATGGTTATATGAATCTGTATATTAAAAAATAAACTATATATTTTTTAAAGTTTACTTATTTACTTTTTTTTTTTTGAGAGACAGAGAGAGGGCATGTGACCAGAGGAGGGTCACAGAAAGAGGGAGAGAGAGAATCCCAAGCAGGCTCCCTGCAGTCAGCCCAGAGGCCCACCTGAGGCTCAATCTCACAAACATGAGATCGTGACCTGAGCTGAAATCAACAGTCCAATGCTTAACCCGTAAAGCTACACAGGTGCCCCTAAACTATATTTAAAACATTAATGACAGTTATGTGACCAGATATTGTAACACTGGATATTTTAAATTATTAAGACATATTAACAAGTTATTAATTATTTTAGGGGAAAAATGGTACCCTAGCTATTTTTAAATTGCCTGTAAATTTAAAGATATATATTGTAGTATTTAAAGTTCAAATGACAGATCTTGGATTTGTTTCCATAAAAGATGATGGAAGAATGTGAAGGAAGATACTAATGATTGGCTTTAATTAGTAATTTTTGAAACTAGAGAATGTATAAATGGGGCTGTACTATATTATTCTTTATAATTTTTGTGTATGTATAATTTTTCACATAATATAATGTTAAAACAAATAAAACAAAAATCATATCTACTTTCAAATACCATCAGGATACAAATATTATGCATATCACTTTATACCAAAATGAATCAACTGGTATTTCAATTATTATTTTTTTTAATGTTTATTTTAGAGATTGAGAGAGAGAGAGAGAGAGAGAGTCAGGGCATGAGTGGGGGAGGGGCAGAGAGAAAGGGAGAGAAAGGGAGACAAAGGGAGACAGAATCTCAAGCAGGCTGGAGGCTTTGAGTTGTCAGCACAGAGCCCAACATGAGGCTTGAACCCACAAACCATGAGATCATGACCTGAGCTGAAGTTGGCAGCTTAGCCTACTGAGCCACCCAAGTGCCCTTCAGCTAGTGTTTCAAATGAATGCCCTTAGATAGATTTGCTAGGAATTTTATGTTAGGAATTTTGTTTGATTTTTTTAAATAAGTTGAAAGTCTGGAAAGTTTTGCATTCTTGACTTCATGGAAGCTTAATATAGGCCTCTCATTTTTACCCCTGTACCACAAACGTTAAAAAAATTAAATAAATAAATAAATAAATAAATTGTGGAGTTATTTAGAGGACAACTGTCAACAGAACCATTTTCCTTAATTTCAAATTTTATATTACATATTTTAAAACATAATTGGATAGAATAGATAATTATATTTCAGAGCTATTTCAGGTATTTTTAAAGCTTTAATAGTATCTCTTGAATAATTCAAATTTATTTTTATAACTTCATAAAAAAGTATGGTTACATAAGAGCACTGAGTGCTAGAGAAATAAAAGAGGCAGTGTTTATTAATGTTGCCTAGAACTTGGAGGCATAGGCCTTTCCTAAAGGGTCAGCAAACTCAGGGAAAGGGTTGGTGGAGAGTTGTCAATTTCTCAAAGGAAGAAAGAACATGGGGGCTCTAAGAAAAACTAGCAGGCTTCTACATACAGTGCCAAAACCTGGCACAGATTGGTGAAGAGAGAGCAATCACAGATCAATATCAGTGTCATTTACAAATATATACGTAAATACCCTAAATAACACCAAAGGGAATCATGTTTTAAGAAGGATTAAATATGAGAAAATACGTAAATATAATTTATAATAATAATGCATCTGCAGACTAAAAGCATGATTTTTCTTTTTTTCTTTTTTTAAAGCATTATTTTTCTGAATAAACATTTAACAATCATTTGGCAAAAATCAGAATACTTCTCAATTAAAAAATAAAGCCCTTAAATAATTAGAATTAGTAAATAATTTCTTTGCATCATGTGTATGTGTGTGTGAATGGATATGTGTGTATAAATGTATATACGTACATGTATATATATATATGTACATGTTTACATGTATATATATATACATGTACATGTGTATATGTATACATAAATATTTGTACATGCAGCATAAATTACATATTATGTATATATTTATATCAGGCATACATATTTATATATGCACAGTACAAACACATTCATATACTTTTTATGTATATAAATGTAAAGATCTGTGTGTGCCTTTCTGTGTATGGCTGTATTAGTCCTTAAGCCAGAATCATATTTAATTGGTTTAGTTTTAGTCAGTCCCACAAACATAAGGAATAAAGAATAACCACCATGTCTCTGTATTTAACTTGGATATGATAGCCTATAGATTTTTCTCCAATAGAATGATGTGATATCTGTAAATGTGTACAAAGGTTTTATTAATATAAGTATTTATAAACACTTATCTATATAAAAATTTAAATATTATTTTATTTACCTAATCCAAGAGAATCAGTTAAAATTATTATTATAAATAAATTCAATAAATTAGTGGAGTATAAAATGTTTATGCAGACATCATTAGCTCTCCTATATAAATTTAGTTTGAAAATGTAATGGATGAAAATATTGTATGTCTAAGCATAACAAAAAGCTAAAAGATCTAGACATAAACTTAACATGAAACGTTCGAGATTAAATAAGAATTAACATGGGAGGTGGGCAGAGGGATGGGCTAAATGGGTGATGGGCTTTAAGGAGGGCACTTGTTGATGAGCACTGGCTGTTGTATGTAAGTGATGAATCACTAAATTCTACTCCTGAAACCAATACTACACCATATATTAACTAACCAGAATTTAAATAAAAACTTGAAGCAAACAAACAAAAAGACTTAACTTTAGTACACCCCTGAGTAGCACAATATTAAATTCAAACGAATGAAAAGCTACCTATAATTTTTAATAGAAGGAACAGCCATCACGAAAATGCCATTTAGTTTTTTATTAATACATTCAAATGTAATGTGATACTTTTCTGAAAATAGATAATTTTAAAATTTATAAGGAAAATAAAAATACTTTAAAAACCCTCTGAAACAGAACAAAGGGGGTGGGGTGTCTTAGCTCAATTTACTATTACATGGTACAAGCAAATGAATAGACAAGAGTATCGTGACCAAAATATAAATCTCCCAAACAGACCCAAAGACTTACAGCAATTTAGTATATAGTAAGTTGGAAACTCACATCAGTAGAACAGATGAACTTTTAAATCTGGTTGTGGCAAAATAAATATATTAGAAAATAAAACCATAAAATCCAAGGCTATGTAAATTTTTATATAAATTGGAGTGGCACAGTTATTCCTAAACATTACTAAAAAACAGAAATAACAAAATATTCATATATTTGACTATAGAAAATTATATATTTCCATATGGCCTTTAAAAAAGACAGCAATCAGAAACAAATATCAAATTAGGAAAAAAAAACAAACACATATTACGGATTAGGATTAATTTTTCAGATACAAATGGATCAGACATCAGTAAGAGCAGAGCACACATCCATTCCATTAGTAAAAATCACATAAAGGATATAAATAGACAAGTTTTAAAATATATAAATGGTAGTGGGGCACCTGGGTGGCTTAGTCAGTTGGGCATTCCACTCTTGACTTCAGCTCAGGTCATGTTCTCACGGTTTGTGGGTTTGAGCCCCACGTCAGGCTCTGCATGGAGATCATGGAGCCTGCTTGGAATCTGTCTCCCTCTCTCTCTGCTCCTCCCCCACTTGCTCTATCTCTCTCTTTCAAAATAAATAAATGTGGGGCGCCTGGGTGGCTTAGTCAGTTGAGCGTCCGGCTTTGGCTCAGGTCATGATCACAGTTTGTGGGTTTGAGCCCCACATCGGCCTCTGTGCTGACAGCTTAGAGCCTGGAGCCTGCTTCTGATTCTGTGTCTCCCTCTCTCTCTGCTCCTCCCCCACTCATGCTCTGTCTCTCTCCTTCAAAAATAAATAAAAACATAAAAAGAAAGAAAGAAAAAAAAACAAAATATATAAATATTTTTTAAACATCTCTCTCTTTCTCTCAAACATAGGAGAAGGTGCTCAACCTCACTCATAATAAAACAAATAATAATTAAAACTACAAGGAGAAATTATTTGTCATCTGTGTGATTAGCAAAGATCTGAACGTTGACAGCACATTCTATTTGTGAAGTCATGGAAAATCAGGCACTCTCAAATATGGCTTCTGGGAATGCAAAACAATATAAACCTCAATCAGGGGAATTTGTCATCTATTGCAATTAAAATGAAATTAAATTTTCTCTTTGATTCTGCAAGTTTCCTTCTGCAAGTTATTCTGTGTTTGTACATCATTATTTGCATTGGAAAACACAAAAAGGAAAAAAAAAACTAAAAACTTTTAACTAAAAGAGACAGGCAAACCATAAAAACAGACTCTTAACTACAGAGAGCAGGGGCACCTGGGTGGCTCAGTTGGTTAGCCAACCGACTTGGGCCCAGGCCATGATCTCACAGTTTGTGAATTCAAAGCTCACATAGGACTCTGTGCTAACAGCTCAGAGCCTGGAGCCTACTTTGGATTCTGTGTCTCCCTCTCTCTTTGCCCTTCTCCCACTCATGCTCTGTCTCTCTCCATCTCTCAAAAATAAATAGATATTTTAAAAATTTTTTTAAAATAGAGTACAAACTGAGGTTTTCTTGAGGGAAGGTGGGTGGGGGAATAGGTTTAATGGGTGATGGGTATTAAGGAGGGCATTTGTGATGAGCACTGGGTGTTGGTATGTAAGTGATGAATCACAAAATTCTACTACTGAAACTAATATTACACCATTGTTAACTAACTTGAATTTAAATAAAAACTTTAAAAAATACTTATCTTTGAGAATCTTTTAAAATAATCTATGTCTATAACCTCTTATTGGAATATTCAATAACCTTACAAAAACAATGATAAAAATCTTTTTTCTTAGAAATATTTCCAGGATATATTGCTAAGTAGAAATAGATGATATTGAACAGCACACATAATGCACTGCCTATTGTGGGAGAAGGAAGAAAAAAAACATGTTTGTTTACATACAAAAAATTAGAATAAATTCCTGACACTTAAAAAAAAATTGTTCCTTCCAGGGTTTATAGATTAGGTATGGAATTAATGAAAAAGTGGGTAGGGGAAGGATTTTTCACTTTATACCATTTTATGTTATTTTTATTTTAAGATTCGTAAGTTTTTAAACAATGTATCACCTCTTTTAAAAAACCAACTTTTTAAAAGTCTCAACTCTAAATATTGGATGACATGATTAAAGGTGTATACTTTGAAAGAACCTCTAAGGATACTAGTAATTACTGAACATTGGGAAAGGGTAACTGTGGATATAATTAGTTAGTATGTTGCCTCTGTTGTGATAGAAATTGCTCCTTTGCCAATTGTTAAAATAGTTCTGTTTTGAGCATAGCCTTATTCTTAAGGAGTGATTTTGTAGTGTCTTAGTGTCACCAGCCATCATAACGCTCAGCACATTTCTTAGGCCATCAATTATTGATGTACCACCACCAGAGATGACTTCTAATTTGCTCTTACATGGGGGGTTTTATAATTACTTTATCATTTAAAGACAAATTTTACATAACACTATGAAAACGACAATACTACTAGATTTTGCTGGCAACAAATGCCACAGATGACAAGGCGCAGTGATTCAAATTGATAGGATGCTTGCTTTTACTTCATCTGGATAAATTCTGAATGTCACTCATTCTTTAAGCTGGCACTTCATCTTTAGAGTCAGCTTTGTACATCCTTGAATCTATCCTTAACGGGTGCCTGTTGATCACATGAGTCCAGATGATATTTCTGGACTGTTTTACAACTCACCCAAACCATTTCCTGTTAACAGCTGTAGCCACTAGTGTACTGGAGGGAATAAAATAGAAACAGTTGGTCCAGAATCTGTAGAGATTTTCTAATTCGACTGGGTGTTCTACATCACAAAATAAGTAGTAAGCAAAGTCTCAGTGCAAAGCCTGAGTAAGAGATGATTTAAGAAGCATTGGGAAGGGAGGGGGGCACCTGGGTGGCTCAGTTGGTTAAGCGTCCATCTTAGGATCAGGTCATAATCCCACAGCATGTGAGTTAGAGCCCCGCTTTGGGTTCTGTGCTGACAGCTCAGAGCCTGGAATCTGCTTCTGATTCTGTGTCTCCCTCTCTCTCTGCCCTTCCCCGACTCTCTCTCTCTCTCTGTCTCTCACTGTCTCTCTCTCTCTGTCTTAAAAATAAATAAACAGTAAAATAAACAAAGAAACAAACAAACAAATAAATAAAACATTGGAGCACCTGTGTGCTTCAGTCGGTTGACCGTCTGACTTCAGCTCAAGTCATGATCTCACAGTTCAAGAGTTTGAGCCCCACACTGGGCTCGCTGCTGTCAGCACAGAGCTGCTTTGGAGCCTCTGTACCCTTCTCTCTGCCCCTGCCACCCTTGCACTCTTTCTCTCTAAAAAATAATTAAACATTAAAAAATATTTTTTAAGAAACATTGTTATAAGCTCTAGGATGTAATAGTTTCTGAAGACCTGACCTGGTAGTTCGAATCCTCTCTCAATCCAGTAAATAACTGTGCACATATTTGCAACCAAGTGTATAACATGGAGGAAAATATTTGAAAACAGAAAATTTTCCATTTTCTCTATGCTCTATGGAACCTCTGAGCCATAAAAATTCCCATTTGCTCTTGGTTTTATGAATGCTTCAGCATCAACTCTTGAAAAATCCGGTGTCTAAAATATCTTGATATTTCATGCCAAAATTGATTATTTACACATTCTAAAAGGAAATATATTCAACATATAAAAGTATAAATGATTTTAAGAGATAGAAATGTTTTTTCAACCTATTATAACTTGATTAGCAGCAAAGAGAAAATGCAAAGTTGTAGTCATTCAAAACCCATAAACTAGGACTCTTACAAAATTTTCTTTCTAAAGAGAGATACATTTATAGTCTAATATTAAATCTCTCATTAATAACATTACTATAATTTAGTAAACCTATTGGTGTTGAATCTATATTCTCACTGCTAATAGAGTAGGTCAAAATTATAATTTATACTTTAAAAATTATTCAGGTCTGTAATTATTTTTCTCTACATACTTTCTGAATTTGTGTATGAGTACTCTCCTCCTTTTCATGATCGTTACCTAGGATTTGTCTATCTTACCTTTATTTTTCTCGTAACCTAGATTTAGTTCTCAACTATCATACTCTTTCCTAAGTCATCCATATCTGCATTTGTATTTACTATTTTGTCATTCTTATTTCCATCCATATATTTGTGTTCATTTTTCAATAATGTGAGTTGCATACTCAACCTGAGGGTTTTAACTCTTTACATTTTATTGATATAACTCTGTAGCTATGGAATTTTCTCTGAGGTTCAGTGCGTCTGCATCTCAAAGGTTCTGATATTAGTATTTCAATGACCACTTTTTTCTAGAAAAACTTAGAGTGTGGTTTGTATTCCTCATTTGACATAACAGAACAGCTGGTTAAAAATCAAGTTTTAAAAATTCCGTATGGAAGCTGGTATTTGATTTCTGACTTTTTAAAATTAATTTCTAATTCTATTGTGATGAATTAAGAACATACTGCGGTAACAATTTTATAACATGTATTTTTACTTGTGTTTTTTGTGATAATTGCAATACACACACACACACGTGACCATTTACACCCACATTATTGGTGAGGCTTCTTAGATTTTCAGTCTTTCTCTATTAATTTTGTTCTTGTCCTCTTGTATCACATTGGAATGAATAAAATGCATTAAAATCTTTGGTTTTATTGTGTTTCTGTCTATTGTACCTTCTACCTCCTGCTGTAAGAAAATGCTGCTCTTATATTTGCTGCATGGGTATGTATGTCTAATGTGTTTAATTGTGAATTGTAATATTTAGCAGTAGGATGTTCAACCATTGTCTCATGCAATATTTTGTTATTAATTATATCCACACTCACTCTGCTTTCTTCATTTTTTTCATGTGAATACACATACTTAATCTTTTTTTTATTCTACTCTCACAGGGCATAGTTGAGCTGTATTTTTAATTTTGAGATTAGAATATTATATTTTTCTAAAAGCAGCCCTTTTCATTATGTTTGCAATTTTAATTATTTTGAATTGTATTAAGATAATTACTTATGATTTTTAAGAATTTCTTTTGTGTCTGTAGTTGCTTTTTTCTTGATATTTCCAATTTTGCATTATTTATGCTCTTCTCTTTCTCCTTGATAACATTAAGGGTTCACCAATCTTATAAATTTTTTTCAAATAATTATTTTTTCTTCATCAGTGCTTTAGTTATTCTCTTTTCTAACTCACAGGGAACATCTCTTCTAGTTCCCCTCAGAACAACAGTTCCACCCCTATTGCCCATGAATATCACTTACTGTTGGAGTGGGATGGTCCCTGCAGCTTGCCTTGCTATTATATGGGAGGTTACCTGTAGGGGTCTACCAGATGCCTGGTGGCTGCAAGCCTAGCCTCTGGCTAAGTGAAGCTCATTGATAAAAAACAGGTCCACTATGTATCAGCTCCCCTACAACTTCCTGACCCACCAGATTTTTTCTCTCCACTCTGATTCACTCTTCAAATGACTCCTCTTCTTTCCTCAAATTAAGTCATATTCAGTGTGAGGGACAAGACATTTTTGCAAGGATATAAATATTTCTCTCTCAAAAATGCAGTTGGCAGTTTCTGTCTTTGAAACCTAGATCTGGTATGTAAGTGTGGGTTAGGACAGGAAGATACATCAGGACTGGAGCTGTAGTGAGAGTAGAGAGCAAGAAGAAAACAGAACAGGCAATCACAGACTAATTCTTCAAGATATAACTCTGCAACTTTATTCCTATATGAATTTAGCCATCCTTTATATAATGCATTCATATCAACTTTGAAAAACCAAGCTGTATATAGGTCAGAGCTATTATTAGTGTCATTATTGATGTCATGGGGTCTATCTAATAAGTAGCGTCATGATGTTGGTGTTCCCAGGGTGTCTGGGTAAGCATTCATTAGTTCCCACTAGTGCCATCTCACACTGATTTTTCTTCTTTGGTTTGACGACCTAGGGTCACCTTAAGGAAATGTGCCCTTTGTGGCTCAACAGTCATTAGTGTAAACAGGTAATTTTTAAAAGAGTCCATGCTGATGAAATGATTAGGTTTGCAAAGTGGGGAAGACCATTATGTATGCAGGAAGTGCAGGGATCATATGGTTCACAGTAAGTCATTTTGTAGTGATTATGTTGCCTCTGAGTCTCTGCTGAGTAACATTAGTATAGAATTCTAATGAAAACAAAACACAAAATGAATGATGCAAAAGTTTCATGAAAGATCTACTTATCTTTGCTATAATTTTTCTTCTTACATGCAATACCATCAACCATCTTCAAAAAGTATTAAATGACCATCAAGTGTGTATGCAGTGATATGCTGAAATAAAAAACACTTGGTCCATAAGGGATTTGACACTGACGTTTACCAAAGCCCACTTTCATTTTATAACATACTGGTTGTAACATAAAATAAATACATTTTTATGTATAAAATTCATAATTACATAATTATATGGAGTTATAAAAACTTACATACACATACAAATACATAACTTGGTCTTTTTTTTCAATTTTTTTTTCCTGAAAATGCATATGTATGTGCACACACTCCTATTTGCATTAGAGAGTTTTTATAATCCTATCTTGAATTTCATCATGCTTTTTTTCCCCAAAAATAACATTTTAGGGAGAGGCTGGGTGGCTCAGTTGGTTAAGCATCGGACTCTTAATTTCTGCTCAGGTCATGATCTCACAGTTCATGGGATTGAGTCCTGTGTTGGGCTCTGTGCTGATAGTGTGAAGCCTGCTTGGGATTCTCCCTCTCCCTCTCTCTCTGCCCCACCTCCCCCTCTCTCTCAAAATAAACAAATAAACTTAAAAAAATATTTTACTATGTCACATATAAATACATATCAAGAGTTAATCTAAATAAACTGTGTTCCATGCTTGTAATGTTTTTATTTTTGAATGACGTGTTGAACAAACATCTTAGCAAGTACATAAAAAATACTAAATTTTCCAGGAGAATGGCTATCTATATCTCATGAATAACTGTGAATCATCTTTGTCTAGAGAATATCCACTCAGGACTAATTATATATGATATATAAGATGACAAATCTATCAATAATACATCAATAATAATTTGCATGCTGATTACATTAAACTACAAAATTCATAAAGGCTTCACTCTAGGTAAGGAGTTTGTGGCTAGAATGAATAAAACATCATGAATGTTGGTATCATAAATATGTATTAATTGAATGACTGGTGTTACTTGTGCATAATTTTGCTTCCTCAACTCCTGTTTGTGTTGCAGTCATTTACAGAAGAGACCAATCACTTCTGTCTTATTTTATGGCACATTAGGTTTTTTTTGGACACTCCTTGGACACTGTCTTTCCCTCTGTCTGCTCTAACATACTTTGCTTCTATATAAAACTTAACAATGATGAGATCTATTCAGAAGGCTTCAACCTTTACGAAGATTTCAGCCAAATGTCAGAGACTCTCTCAATGTCCTAGAATCCTTGAAAAACAAAACAAAACATCAACAAAATTCATAAGTATTTTCTGGGGAAGATTTTACTCAAAAATGTAATGGACAAAATCACCATATAATTTTACCTGTATAAGAAATAAGGATCTACACTTTCTAAACAGAGAAAGACAAATATTTTATCTTCCTATTTATATGTGGAATTTTAAAAAGCTGAACTCCTAGAAATAGAGGGTAGAATGGTGGTTACCAGGCTGAGGGGTGGGAAATCTTGATCCCAAAGGTTCAAACCCCAGCTAGAGGATGAATACCTTCTGAGGATCAAATCTACAACATAGTGACTATAATTAACAATATTGTATTATATACTTGAAAGTTGTTAAGAGAGTAGATCCCAAATGCTGTCACCACAAAAAATGGTAACCATGTGAGGGGATGGAGGTGTTAACTAACCCATGTGTTTTTTTATCAGGCTTTTCCTTTCATGTTATAATCAGATGCTTTTTTTTTGGACAGGTCCCAGATCTTCTGTTTCAGCTTCCTCTCCCTCATTGTTCTCTTTTTCCCTTCTACTATACAAAAGTCAACACATGAAATCTATAATTAAAGCATCCGTAAAGGAGCTCTGACCAACTTTATTCAAAAGTATTTCAACCTGAAGAGATCCTGAGCTGTGCCTTCCCCCAGGAATCAGAAGGGATGGGAAGGAGGGGAGAAGAGAAGCAATTCTTTAAAATGGTAATTGTGGCTTAGCTTATTTCATACCAACATTTACATAGGAATCCAAGTGTATACCTGAAGAAAAATATCTAGTTTTAAATGCACTGGAGAGCTAACAAGGCAGACAAAGATGCCAGGGAAAATAAAAGTCATTTGACAATAGATTAATACTTCGGTGCTTTAGAGACTAAAAAGAGATGCTATTCAAATGGACAATAAATACATGAATAGGTTCCCAACCTCACTAGTCATCAGTGAAATAAAATTTCAACCCAAAATACATTACAGCCATATACACATGGCAAATGCTACAATAACAAAGACCACGAGTGCCTGGGTGGCTCAGCTGGTTAAATGTCTGACTACTGGTTTCAGCTCAGGTCATGATCTCATAGTTTTCTTGGCTTTGAGCCCTGGTTCAGGTTCTACCCTGGCAGAGCGGATCCTGCTTGGGATTCCCTCTCTCCCTCTCTCTTTGCCCCTCCCCCACTGTCCCTGTCTCTCTCAAAATACATAACTTAAATAATAATAATAATAATAAAAGACCAATAATAGCAAGGTTGGTATGGGGGTAGAGCAATTCAAAGTCATACATTGCTGTCAGGATGGTAAATTGGTACAGCTACTTCAGAAAACTGCTTGGCAGTATTTACCAAAATTGTATATATGCATATCCCTGCAATACACTTCTTAAAGTTACTGACAAACATGTATATCAGTGTACAAGAAATAACATGCCTAAGAATGTTTATATCATCACTAATTATAATAGTCTCAAATTAGAAACAACCCAAGTGACTATTAGTATAAGAATGACTACATAAAGCAAGGTACAGTTATACAATGGAGTAAAACTTAGCGGTGAAAAATAAAGTTCTGCTGCACAGAACATTGATGGCTCTTACTCTCATTATGAAAATACTAAAAATAAAAGATAAAATTATTATAAATTATGATGTTTATCTTATGTATAAAATACCATGAAATATAATGTAATATGTATTGTTTTATAATTAAAGATAGCGATTTCTACTGGAGAGGAATTATAGAGACTGGAAAAGCCCGTGACCAGGCTGGTGGGATGCTGGCTATGTCACAACATATTGTCAAGTGATCAATCCAAAACCTTGTTTTATGTGTGTATCTGTTGAAAGGCACCTTATTGAAGCTATACTTCCAATTCATTGACATTGAGCTCATGTTAGTAGTACTATAATTCATCGTTTCTTAAAAAGTTGATTTCTTTATTTTGAGAAAAAGCATTAGCAGGCATAGGACAGAGAGAGAGAGAGACAGAGACAGAGACAGAGACAGAGACAGAGACAGAGACAGAGAATCCTGAGCAGGCTCGGTGCTTTCAGTGTGGAATCTGATGCCAGGGCTCAAATGGGCTCAAACTCATCAACTGTGAGATCATGACCTGAGCTGAAATCAAGACTCCGATGCTTAACTGACTTAGCCACCCAGGTGCCCCTATAATTCATTAATTTTAATTAAGTCTACCTAACACAACTCTTTTCTCTATAAGGGATATCACAGCCCTCTTGTGCTCAGTAATCCCAGAAAGCACTTCAGCACTATGCTAGGAAACCATTTTAAGCATTGAACACTATTTATTTAACAGAATAACCAACAAAAAGCACAAAAATGTGAAAGGCGTGGCATGAAAAAGGAAGCAAAAATGACACTTAAAATATGAGAGCTAGGGGCACTTGGATGGCTTAGTCGGTTGAGCATCTGACTCTTGATTTTGGCTCAGGTTATGATCTCACATTTCATGAGTTGAATCCGAGCTCTATGCCAACAGCATGGAGCCTGCTTTGGAGTCTCTTTCCCTCTCTGTCTGTCCCTCACCTGCTCATTCTCTCTCTCTCTTTCTCAAAATAAGTGAGTAGACTTTAAAAAATGAGAGATAAATTTAAAAAAGGCAGAGTGTGACATTGTTGGACCCCAGCTGGGAATGTGTGCTTGAGTGACCCCTGTTTTTGCTGCCAATCAATTGTTTGAGAATGGCCTTCAAAGAACTTTTGGTATTAGTATTGGTTGGGCGGCTACAAATCAATTGTAGTCAGTAGTGAATTTCCTAATACAGAGTCCATGAGTAATGAAGATAGAATCTGTGCATGTGTGGTATCTAAATATATTTGCACACACATATTTTTTTCTGATTGTATACATGAGGTTGTTTCCCGAGTATGAACATCTTCTAACAAGCTTAACTGGCACTTTTTCATTCTGATGTAGAGCAGATTCTAGCTGTTTCTCATCAATCTCACCCTGGAAAGGGATGACTAAATTCAGATTAGTTCATTTTCTTACTTCCTTGAGACCTGGAGGCAAGAATTTGGGCATCTAAGCACTCTTAACCAGCAGGAATTTCTGTGGTGTTAGTTTCTATACCAATTCCTGGGTCGCAAAGTTTTTTTTTTTTTTTTTCTCTCATTCTAAAACTTAAAATTCTCTTCCTCAAACAGTACCCAAGATTATATCACTGTTCCTTATTGCTTCTGTTTTTGACCACAATATGGTGTCAAGTCACATTTTATCTACCTGATCACTTTAGTTGCATGGAGTTCTCAGATTTAACCATCCACCAATAACAAGGGCTGGAACCAATCTCTGAAAATTTACCCTTTTCTTTGTGTCCAATCTCTTCTAAAAAAAAAAAAAGACTATGCTATTCAGGGCCTTTTCCCTTCTTACTTTCCATGTTGGTGTTGGCAAAGTTAGATTTGTTCTCTGTGCTGATGGCCTCTAATAGGTCAAGGAAAAGGTAAGAATTTTCCCAACAAGTTTGATAACCAATCATCAATTAATTAATCTTTAGGGTTAAGTTTATACAAGTAAATCTTAAAAAAAAAAGAAGTATGTTACATTCTAGTTTGTTAGTTTGTTATTTTGTTTTGTTTCTGGGTTTTTTGTTTGTTTGTTTTGGTTTTGTTGCTTAATGATGCTATAAAAACATAATTATGTAGCCTTCAAGTGAGACCACCTGTAAACTGGGCATTAACTGGCCCAGTCCTCATAGATGATACCTTTTTGAAATTTGTTTCCTATTTTTACACACATTTTACTTCCTAAATCTACCAAATACACCAGTGCTTTCCAATAAGCCTTGGTCAGGGGTGGGTGACTCTTTTCACAGAGGATAGCTAACCAGAGACACTTTCTTTCTTTCTTCTATATCATTGACTATACAAGATGCTATTTTGGAAATAGCTTTGTCATCTGAGAGACTTGTTGCATATGTGACACTTTGATCATCAAGACATGTGGCTTAAGGATGGGAATTCAGGTTGGAATGAAAAAAGGGAAGAAGGCACTGCGGGAGAAATACAGAGGTATTACAACTCTGGCCAATTGTTGAGGTGCCCCAGGACACAGGCCCCATTCTGTTAATATCTGCTTCCCTGTCATCACTGAAATGATGGAATGTTGAAGACATGCCTTGCAGGATACCCAGCTGTGAGAAAGGAACAATGGTCAGGACATTGGTCCCTGCTTGGCTTGGGATCTCTGACTCTGAAACCTTGGTGCCCCCCCCCCACCCCACCTTGCCTGATGCCAGTCCGATATAACCTACTGACCTCTGCATTAACCCAGGAGTATCTTGCTTGTATCTGTGTATTTAGCTGGGAACTTGCTCACTATTATAAACTGAATAAAATGTTTATAAACATAAAAAATTTAAAATTAAAATGATACCACCAAACAACTGAATGATTTCAACTGAATTCATTTTAGTGTCTATTTATGAGACATTTGTGTTTTCTTTCTCTCTAAATTTGCATTGAAAAACCCCACCCAAGGTTATATGAACATTCAATACATTTACTTCATAAAAATTCAGTAGTAAGACCAAGTCTTTAGGAACATTTTCCTTCCTCAAGACACTTAGCAGATTTTTTCCTACTCCTGCATTTGTTTGGATGACTGAAAACTCGACTTACCATTTCTACAATAATATTTTTAAAATAACTCCCCACATCTCATGTTACTATTCTTTGGGATGGTTTTCTGAAGGAAGAATTGGCCTAAAGCATAATGAATGGATAGTTTTCACCTAACGTTTGTGGAATCCACAGTAATATTCAATGTATGTTATATCCAGAAGTTTTAAAAGTTGTCTATCAGTTTACTTTACACCACAAGTTTGTTTAACTCTCTTTAATCACATGTTTCTTAAGTTCTTTTACTTTCATATGCTACACAAAATTATTCTAAAGCATCTCATTTTTTACATTCTTGTTCTGGGCCACATATTGTCTTTGGTTGTTCTCTTAACTCTTTGCCCAATGTCGATTTCCACAGATCTTTGGAGCAATTTATATCTCAATAAAGTATAATTGGAGTTTTATGGCTATTAATTATGTAAAAAAGTCAACCAAGATAGCTGGAACCTGCGTCCATAACTGCAACCGTGTTCTGTCCCTCAGATCTCTAGAAGACCATTGCTCTGGAGTAAAGTGACTGTCTCTATCATGCACTGACTGACCGCCAGTCATGTCTCATGTCTAATGTCTCACTATAAAATGTCATTTTTTTAGAGCGGTATTTTCTGAATTCCCCACTGAATCAGTCTTTTTCATTATCTTCTCTCATATCACTTTACTTTATTTTATGCATTTAACACCACTGAAAAAGAAAAAAAGCAAGAAACAGGTTTTTTTACATATTGGTATCCTCACTTGGGTAAAAACTTCATAAGGGTGGATATTTTATTCACCATATGTCTTAGTCTGTTCAGTCTGCAATAACAAAATGCCACAGGCTGAGTGGTTTATAAACAATAGAGATTTGTTTCTCAGAATTCTGAAGGCTGGGAAGTCCAAGATCAAGGTGATAGCAGAGTTGGTGTCTGATTAGAGCCAGCTTTCTTGTTCGCAGAAAGCTTCTTATGGTGTCCTCATCTGGCAGAAGTGATGTAGACTTCTCTGGGGCTCTTTTATAAGGGAGATTCTTCTCATGGGGGCCCCACCCTCATGACACAATCACCTCCCACAGACCCCACCTCCTAATATAACCACATTAGAGACTAGGTTTCAACATACAGATTTTAGGGGAACATATTCATTCCATAGCATTTTGTGTACAGTTTTGTTCACTGTGGTGTACCTGTGTCCAACACAGAACCTGCCCAGTGCACAACATTCAAAGACTATTGCCTCAAAGAATTTAGAAACATAGTTTTGGTGAAATAACTATAGATGTCCACAGGACACTCACCTCTAAGCTGTTCGTACTCTCTTTCACTCACAGCCTCACCTGCCCCCTCCAGTGAGTTTCCAAGGCACCACAGCACAGAACATACTACTAGCATCCATAGTTTGATATCTACAGTGTTTTCGAAGTCTCCAGGTGAGTACAGGCTCCCATGGAGGAAACAAGGTATGTTGCTGTATGTGTGTGTGTGCGCATGCATGCGCACGCGTGCGTGCGTGTGTGTGTGTGTGTGTGTGTGTGGTGTGCAAGTATTATTTAGCTGTAAGTGGTGTAGTGAATGAGCCAGGCAAACAACACTGTATCCAGACCCTAGTTCCTCACCAGTTGTCAAAAGACACAATTAAATAAGAGTGAGACTTGCAGAAAGAAACATTGTTGTCTTCTTATATAAACTAGAATAGGATTAGCTGTCTTTCAGCAAAAGCACTTGGAAGCTAAGATGTAGGCTTCTAAGGATGAAATGATTCTTTGTGACAAAAACTGCCTCATTCAGCCCTGTCCAGGTCAACTCTATTCCCCAAAAGACAGATGGAGAGACAGAAATTACCCTGCATGGACCTCCTTTGCTTTCACAAGCTGCATTGGCCTCACCTAGTGGGTGAAAGTCTGCCATGTTTTTGTGTCTCTTGGTTTGTTTTAGAGAAATAGAGAGAGAAAGAGAAAAGGAGGGAGGAGGGGAGAAGCCGAGAGAGAAGGGGAGCGAGAATCCCAAGCAGGCCCTGTGCTGTCATCACAGAGCCTTATGCTTGACTCAAACCCACGAACTGTGAGATCATGACCTGAACTGAAACCAAGAGTTGGACCCCAAACTGACTGAGCTACCCAGGCACCCCAAATCTGATGTATTTCACGCTGTTGATCTTGGAGAAGGTTGATTTCACCCTCTCAAATTTTAAATACATCTCCACCTAGGACATCTCATCAATGGTGTGGAAGTTAGGACTGAGTTTGCATTCTGCATTCTTTTTTTTTTTTTTTCAAAATTTTAACGTTTATTTATTTTTGAGACAGAGAGAGACAGAGCATGAACAGGGGAGGGGCAGAGAGACAGGGAGACACAGAATCTGAAACAGGCTCCAGGCTCTGAGCGGTCAGCACAGAGCCCAACACGGGGCTCGAACTCACGGACCGTGAGATCATGACCTGAGCCGAAGTCGGATGCTTCACCGACCGAGCCACCCAGGCGCCCCATGTATTCTGCATTCTTTATGGTTCCTAATTTCAGCTGGTGTCTGACTCTGTGAATTCCTCTACTTTGGTAGAGGGATTAGGAGAAGGAAAAGAGTCTGCCTAGGCCCATCCCCTTAGTATCCTCTCTCTTTTAGATCCAGCTGCCTGCAGATAAAGTGGAATATATTAGCTTGCTCTTTGTGTCAAGTTTACCATGGCAACTCACCCTCACAAAGCACTTTGCATATCTGGCTTTGTCAGTGACCCTTTGAGAGAATGTGTCACACTAAAAAAAATACATTAGCCAGCTCATTGGCTCCAAACCCAAAGCTGTGTCTCCCATCTGCTTGGTCAGTATTAAAGGCTGTCTTCTCTTTCCATGTATTTGCTTCCTGTGCTTTTTTTTTTTTTTCCGAAGTTAGTGGTGAATGACAGAGAGAATATAAAGGGTGCTATATTGGCCACTCAGAACTGCACTGTGTACAAAGCAAGGAGAATAAAAAAAAATAATGCAGAGGTATAATAGCCTTGGAATTCAAATAAAATATAATAAGGAAGGTTACCATCGAGTAGGGGATTAAAACATGAGTCTATTTTCACCAGACAAAAAAAAAAAAAAAGAAAAAAAAAAGCAAGTGGGGAGTAATGAACAAAAAGTAGAAGCAACAATGAAATAATCTTCCATGTTCTGAGAACCAAAGTCAATTCACTTATGGCAGAAGTCTGGATTTCAAGATAATGAGAAAAGCAATTTAATGGGAAAGGCAGACAATGTGCAATGACATCTGATACTTGGAAACATTGATGTTATTATTATATTATAAAACTTATAGCAAATATCAAATGTGTTATAAAGACAGGTATTAAAAGCTTCTGGACCCTGTAGTCGAGTGCTAGCCTTGAGGCATTATTGAATAAGATTTTTTTCTCCATGTTTTCCACCCTTTTATTGCAATAAATGGATTTCATTTCATTCATCAAAAATACCTTGTTAATAAATACAAGGGGACAAGGGACAAGGATTGAAGTCCACTGGCGTAGGAAGTAAAAGCGTAGTTTTGAGTTTATTTGTTAAATGCTTATTTTACTTTTGATTTTTTAACATTTATTTATTTTAAGAGAAAGATATTGAGCAGGAGAGAGGCAGAGAGAGAGACAGAAGAGAGAATTCCAAGCAGGCCCTGCACTGTCAGCGTGGAGCCTGATGCAGGGCTCCAACTCACGAACTGCGAGATCATGGCCTGAGCTGAAACCAAGAGTCGGATTCTAAACCGTCTGAGCCACCCAGAAACCCCTGGTCATTTTATTTTTGAGGGGAGGATGGGCAAAGAGAGAGGGGGACAGAGGATCTGAAAGCAGACTCTGTGCTGACAGCAGCAAGCCCTGTGAGAGGTTCAATCTCAGTAATCATGGGATCATGACCTGACCCGAAGTCCGATGCTCAACTGACTGAACCACCTAGGCACCCCTAAAAGTATAGTTTTAAAAGAAGAAATGATGGTTGAAAAATCTATAAAGTCTCTGTCTTTTGTTGTTGTTTATTTGTTTTCCCTGTTAAACATATTAAAAAATTAGTGGTACTAACCTAAGGAAGGTGTAAGTGAATTGGTGCCCGTTGTTCTAGACAGGTAGATTAAGATGTTCTGAGAAAGAGGTTCACAATTTTATTTAAAAGACAAAAGGTGGGGCGCCTGGGTGGCTCAGGTGGTTACACATCTGACTTCAGCTCAGGACATGATCTTGCATTTGTGGGTTCAAGCCCTGCATCCAGTTCTGTGCTGACAGCTCAGAGCCTGGAGCCTGCTTCAGATTCTGTGTCTCCTTCTCTCTCTGCCCCTTCCCTTCTCATGCTCTGTCTCTGTCTCTCTCTCTCAAAAATAAATAAACATTAAAAAAATAAAAAATAAATAAATAAAAAACAAAAGGTGAGACCAAATCATAAACCAAACCCTGTTATTTGCAGCTAATAAAAACATCACTTTTCTTTCCACAAAAAACTTAGGGAGTTTTCATAGAAAGGATCTGTGGGCGTTATGTGATCATGATTAGGGAGGAATAGGGTCTATGGAAATAATAAGTTTGACAAAATTATTTTAAAACCTGATGACTTATGGGTATATAATTATTTTAAAATAAGTTTTCTAGTTAAGAAAAAGATGTGAGGGGCGCCTGGGTGGCTCAGTCGGTTAAGCGTCCGACTTCAGCTCAGGTCATAATCTCACGGTCTGTGAGTTCGAGCCCCGTGTCAGGCTCTGTGCTGACCGCTCAGAGCCTGGAGACTGTTTCAGATTCTGTGTCTCTCTCTCTCTCTGCCCCTCCCCTGTTCACGCTCTGTCTCCCTCTGTCTCAAAAATAAATAAACGTTAAAAAAAAAAGAAAAAAAAAAAGAAAAAGATATGAGATGCCAGAGTAGGTGAGCTAAAATGCCTCTTAATAAGCATCAATAAAACAAAATGAACAAGGACAGGCAAACAGCAGCAACAAAAGTTCAATTTCAAACTTCAAGCACTAAAACAAAAAATCAGAAATTAGATATCCCAGCATGATAAAACATAATCCCTAAAGGAAAACACATTTTTATGTCTATATTGGTAAATATTAATGCTATGCTAATAAACACTATTTTAGTTCACATACTGAATTTATTCTCAAAACAACTCAGAACAGAAATATTTTTCAAAATGAGTGAGTATTAAATTAAATATAAACACAAAAATTCATTTGTTTTTTTCTATTTATATTAAGAATCTATTTTTTTCTCCGGTGTTCTTGCATAATCTAAATAAGAAAGAAATGTCTCATCTATTTTTAAAAACAAACAAACAAATCTCTGAACATAATTTGCTAAATAAATAATAAACCTGTTGAGGGCGAGAGTCTCACAGAATATTAATATGAAGACAGAGACATTTTGGAAAATGTCTCCATCTATTGAGAGCTCCTTATGCAAGACATGATATTAGTATGGGTCCTGGTAAGTTATTAACTAGCCATGTTTCCTTACAGAGAGTTTTAAACAAAGTATGAAATATTCCTATTTCTTCAAGGTAGATTACATACTCTCCTGTGTATAACCTAACTTCTCCTATGTCAAAATTGATTTTTTAATGCTTGTCTGTTATTCCCACTATATTGAAAACCATATAGTTCAGAAACAAATTCTTTGTTAGTGTTCTATTTTTAACACTCAACAAAGAACAAGAGACATAGCTGTCAGTCAAAAATTATTTTGTTTCATTAAATATGTGATTAATATGTATTTGATTTTCAACTTCAGATGCTTGAAATAAACTGGGTTTTTTATTGTATAATAATGTACACAAAAATTTCATCAATGGCTTCCTTTCAAAAGGATAGTAATTGGTATATTTAATTTTGTTACAATTACATTATAAAATCATGACTCATTATTATATGGACAATTAAAGACAATGAATAAATTATTCATAAAATTCAACAGAAGGATTAAAGGGATTTAAATATAATCAAGTAAAATACTCCTAAATAAATGATATATTTAAAAATAGTACTTTTGCCACCCAAAATTATATTACAGTTATTTTGACTTGGAAATCAATTTCTAACTTAACTGTATTTTATTTATAACACTTTTACTCATACATTAATTACTTATTTGGTATATATCACAAATTTCCATATTTATTTACAAAAATTACTCAATATAATATAGTCAAAAATTACATTACCCATTCAAATAAAACACATTCTTAGAGGAAAAAATATATGTGTATATTTTGGTTTGCTAATTTTAATAATAAATACTGTTACCCTAATTAAAATTTAAAAAATTTAAGAGTGCATGGTACAAACTCTAGAGCTAACACTGAAAACAATGCAAAGAGGTACAACTAACAGCTAATTGAAAAATTAAAAAGATTTAAAAAGATTTTCAAATAATCCATGTTGATATAGGAGAAAATACAGAAGAATGAAAACTGGAGGGGATAAACAGAAACAAAATAATAAAAACATAGTAATAAAAGCATACCTTAATCCAAATATAGGGATGATTACATAAATGTTACTGGACTCTACACTTGAATTAATAGATATTATCAGAATGATTCAAAACATTGAGATCCAGTTATGTGCTGTCTAGTCGAGATGCCCATCAATGTTAGGACACAGACACTTGAAAAATATCTACGTAGACAAAGATATAACATTCAAACAATTATTAGAAGGCTGGGTTTGGATATTAATATCAAACATAGAGCATTATCAGAAATGATCGAGGACATTTCATAATAATAAAAAAGTGAATTATTTAAAAACACAAAATAACCAGAAATTAGTATCCTCCTATTAGTATTTCAAAATATATGTAGTAAAATTGACTAATACCATTCACTCTAGAAGTAATAGAAAAAATGACCAAAAAAAGGAAAAAGAGGGATGATTTGAACAATAAATGGAAATACTTTGAATTAATCTATAACTGAAATGTAGTATAAAATTATGGGATGCAGCAAAAACAGTGCTTAGAAGGAAATACATATCTTTAAACACTTACTTTAGAAATAAAGAAATGTCTAAATTGTAATGATTTTAGCTTTCACTTAACAAATGTAAAATGAAACAGTAAACTAGAACCAATATAAATAAAAATAAAAAATAAGAGATAAAATCCATGGAATAAAAAAAAAAAAACAGATAAACCACAGAAATCAATAAAGCCAAAACTTACTTTTTAAAATAATTAACAAAATTGACATATAAAAAAGAAATAGAGAACAGCAAAAATTATCAATATCAGGAATGAAAAAAAGAGCCATCTCTAGAGACCCTATAGAAGTAGAAAGAGTGACAGAGTTTTATGGATAAAGTTATACCAGCAAGCTTGACAAATGAGATGAAATGGACAATGTAATTTATTGAAACTACTGATGAAAGAACAAAACAATTCATATACAGCCATGTGTGTATACATACACATATACACACAGATTTAATTTTAAAGATACATTTTCAAAAAGAAATCTCCAGAACTAGGTGCCTTTCTTCATAAATTCTGTCAGAAATTTATAGAACAAATACCTTCATTCTTATACAAAATCTTTCAGGAAATAGAAGAATAACTTTTTGACATGTTTTAATAGTCCACCATAATTATAACAAAATCTGATAAAAACATGACAAAAATTAAAAATACAGAGCGGGGCGCCTGGGTGGCTCAGTCGGTTGGGCGTCCGACTTCAGCTCAGGTCATGATCTCACAGTCTGTGGGCTCGAGCCCCACGTCAGGCTCTGTGCTGACAGCTCAGGGCCTGGAGCCTGCTTCGGATTGTGTTTCTCCCTCTCTCTCGCCATCCCCTGCTCATGCTCTGTCTCTCTCTGTCTCAAAAATAAATAAAAACAATAAAAAATTAAAAAAAATACAGAGCAATATCTAACATGAGCAGATACAAAACTACTGAACAGAATATTCACAAATCAATCCCAGAAATATATAGTCATATGTTGCAACATAGTAATTTTTTATAGAAATTCAAGATAAATGTCACATTCAAAATTCAGAGTATTTCACATATTAGCAAAATAAAAGCTAGCTTATAAATCGTTTTGACAGATGCAGAAAAATCATTTGAAAAATTAATATCCGTTCGTGATAAAAAAATGTCAGCAAACTGTGAATAGAAGCCTTTCTCCATCTAACATCAAATATCTATGAGAAATCAATAGCACATACTAAGCTATGAATGGTTCATTTCTTTCCCCCTGGAATGAGGCATAAGGTAGGGGGCTGATACTACTTATATGAAATACTGTGCTAGAGTTTACATTCTAGAGAAAAAGATTAAAGTGCATAAAAATTAAGGAGGAAGTGAATCTCTCTCTATATTTGCAAATGACATCATTATTTCCAGAGAAAACATTTAAAAATCTGTAAAACAGCCACTGGAAATAATAAGTGAACTTAACAAAGTAATGGACTATAAACTTTATATACAATGTGAAATTTCATATTTCCATAATATTTGCATACCAGGAGACAACAATTAGAAAATAAAAATAATTTGCCATTGATGACAGCAGGCAGGGTCCAAGGACCCAGGGGCTTCCCACAAGACCAGCCAAGAGGGTCTTTGCCCTCACAGAGGATGGAAATCAAACATGAGCTAGCAGGAGGGGAAAGCAACATTTACTGAAGATACAGAGAAAGCAGATACAGTCCAGGAGCCTCTGAAAAGAAAGGAAAGGAGTCTCATCTTTGTTAAGGGTCTGGGGTTTTTTAATGGGGGTGGGGTTCTGGTGTACCTGTCCTCTCAGACATCCAGGAACTGAATAGAATCGAGTAGAACAAGGACAAGGGACCAGGTATTTTCTTTGGAGACAGCATTGAGATTTCTAGCCTTGGAGGTCTGGAATGTACATATGATAGCTTAGCCAGGTCATTCTCACCTGGTCCTTCCTTGGATATTATTTATTCTCAAGAATCATTAACTCCTTGTCCCTTACAAGGAGGACATATGCTATTTGCCTTACAAGGCATGTGTAGAGTGAGATGTGGGTGCAGGTGTTAGCAAGAATAGAAGCTTGAGAAGAAGTAAAGGAATAAAACAGCTTTTCCTTTCGTGAGGTCCCTTCGATTTCCCTGTCTAACTATGGTAAGGAAATAAAAATAACTTACTACTGTAAGTTACCAAATACTATCTTAAAAACTCTTAGAGGGGTGCCTGGGTGGCTGAGTCATTTAAGCGTCTGACTTCGGCTCAGGTCACCATCTCACAGTTGTGAGTTCAGCCCCGCATCAGGCTCTGTGCTGACCTCCAAGCCTGCTTCTGATTCTGTGTCTCCCTCTCTCTCTCTGCCCCTACCCTGCTCACACTCTGTCTCTCTCTCTCAAAAAATATATAAACATTAATAAAAAAGCTTCTTAGAATTAAACAAATATGACCAAGGTCTCTACGTTGAAAATTACAACGTGTTGACAAAAGGAATCAAAGGCATTCTTAAAAACGGAGACATACACCACAATTAAGATGTTAATCTCACTTAAGTGATCTAATGGCTCAATGCAAGCCCAATCAGTCCCCCAACAGAAGTTTTTGGAAATGAAAAGTATCAGGAATGTCTAAAGAAATCTAAAAATACAAAACAGAGTTGGAAGACTTTCAGTATATGATTTCAAGATTTAACACGAAGCCACGTTATTCAAGATAGGATAGCTATAAAATAATTATTAAACTATTTTTATTTACTGCCCACTATAATTTTATCAATATTTCCATGTTTTCAGAAGTGTAGCAACTTTATATATTTTAATGCTATTATTTATGCTGCAAAATGAAACTAAATATACAGTGCTATTTCTTCTCCTGTTTGTGCTAACATATTGTAAAATTCACCTACCAACTCCCCTTCTCCTGATATAGCTTTTCTTTTCCCTCTTTCTCTCAAGAAACTCTGTTGACTTTTTTGGTGTTTTGTTTGTTTGTTTTCTGTTTATGTTTTGGGTTGATTAGGACAGTAGTTCTTGGAAGGAGACAATAGTAACAATGCATTCGTTTGTCAATATACACAAAACTAATTTCACTGTTTACTCCATCATTATTTGGTAATAATTTGGGAAGTAATCTATTGAAAAACTAGTATGCACAGCTTTCTACATTGAAATGTATTCATGAAAATATATTTTACTTATTATTTAAAATAAAGCCTTCTTTCCTATGCAAGAAAAAATTCCCTTCACTATATGTCCAATAATTGGGCAGTATATTGTAGATGAGTTCATATTGAATTCTTAATGACCACTTTTCTCCTTTGACCTTATTTAAACAGTATCGTTATTTTAATTTTCTCTGATAGCATCAAGGTTAAGTCCTTCACTTACATATTTTGACCGCTAATATGAACTTGCTAATACTTCAATTCTGTGCAAATTATGAATGGTCTAATTAAGACTGAAATTCTTTAAGATATTCAGAATAAAATGTATTGATTGACTTTTTGACTTATACTCCAGAAAATGGTGAAGAATCCAATAATGATTAGTAAACAGGAATTACTCCTATTATCTGTTGAAGGATTTCCTTAAAACACAAGATAATACAGAAAAAATGGAGGAGGCAACTTGTCCTGTTATAATAGTTCAGCCACTATTAATATTCATGAAAACAATCTGCTTATGCAGGAAGTGAGTACACCACAGAGATCAATCTGTTATGGTTTTGAGGATTACTTTTATATTTCCAATTGCCAAAATACTAAAATTTTTAATGTGAATCAGGAAATTAAGCGCTTACTGCCTAAACTCCATACTGAAATTTGCAAATATTTTCTCCCTTGTTACTGTATTTTTGTTCATTTAACAAGTTTTTAACAGGTTAGAATGGAATATTATGTTGAATCAGATTAAAATCACAATGAAAACCTTTTATTTAATCATGCTGAAAGACAGGATAGGGGATGCAGTCAAAAGAAATATTAGAAGTCACAACTATAATTATTATAAAAAGCTTAATACAATTTATTCCTAAAAAAAGCTGCCTGTATTTTGATGTATGATTATATGCAAAATCTTTATGAATCTATTAGGATAATCTATGAGGTATATACATATTAAGATTTCAATGATTAACAGAATTAGATATTCTCCCACTCCTGTTCAGTAATATATATTTTTGTCTTTAATTTCCATATAGATTTTATAGGATAAGAACTCCTTTGATAAAGACCCTTTCATTTATATTTATTCCCTTACTTTAAATTCATAAGATTCAACTTCATAACTGTTTCAAATTAGGGTATTCTAACATTATTCATAATTTGGAATTATACATTCCTAATTACTGCATTGACTGGGCGTTGTAACCACAAAACTTGAATGAGAGACTCTCAAGCCAGACTTCGTAGGTTTAATTCTCTCTCTGGCACTCACTGGTTCTGTGGACTTACTTGGGTAATCTGTATAATCACCTGACTCATTTTATACCTTGTTCCGATACAGATAATAATAGCATCTTATCCACAGAGATTTTATGTTGATTACATAGTATAAACCCCACCCAGGATTTCATAAGTGGCAGCAAAATCATTTTCCTCAATTTTTTTAGATTTTCTTTTATTTAGCATCAAGTATGTTCTGAGCATGTTCTTCTTACTATTTTTTTAATGTTTTTTTTTTTTTTTTGAGAGAAATAGAGAGAGAGAGCGTGAGCAAGGAGAGAGGCAGAGAAAGAGAGGAGAGAGAATACCAAGCAGGCTCCACACTGTCAGCTCAGAGCTGCCATAAACATGGGGGTACATGTGCCCCCTATGAATCGTCACTCCTGTATCCTTTGGATAAATTCCTAGTAGTGCTATTGCTGGGTCGTAGGGTGGTTCTATTTTTAATATTTTGAGGAACCTCCACACTTTCTCTCTCAAAGAAATAAAAACCTAGAAAAATAATAAATCAACTTTAAAACAACAACAACAAACATATTTGTATGCAGTAACCAGGCACATGGATGAAGAGGGTGGGAGGTAATAGGAAGTGTTGAGACTGTTTCAAAATGAACATACATCTTCCTTAAAGCAGGCAGGTATTAGTTCATAGTGATTCCTGTTATGTTAAAATGCTAACCCAATGTTGTCAAAACTTATTTTTTACAAGAAGCCAGTGATCTGTATTTGTACTTAAAATTCACAATTGTTTAAAGTTAGGAAAAATTAAAATAATTTAAGACACTCAATAAGCCAGCATCATATGAGACTATAAAAAATGTGTGATGGCTATGTGTTTGCTACCTTGAATTGGCATTACTAACACAATTTCACAAAGGAGCAAGAGAAAACTTGCAACTTGCATAAGGTCATGGAGCATATAAATGACTGAGCTAGTATTTTAAAGTATCATCTGATTCCACATGCTCTTTTTACAGTTTCATGGCCTTATATATTAGGGTATCTCCAGGCCAAAGTGGAGAATTCATATCCACTTGGCTACATTCTCACCTTTATTACATCTCCTAAGATGCCTCTGTAAAACAAACAAACAAACAAACAAGCAAACAGACAAAAAAAACCCTTAAAATCAGTTTCAAAACATTAATATTTTTCTTACATTTTTATTTCGATACTATCGGGTACTACTCACCATTATTAAATGCAGATTCTTTGTTGAATGCTTAGAAGAATCTGCCTTACTGCATACCTTTCTACATAGGTATGACACTTACTTGTATGCAGGACTGCTAAGTAATTTTTAGGGCCCAGTGCAAAATGAAAACATGGGGTTCCTTGTGCACACAGGGAGTGTCTATGACATGCATGCCATGAGATGTCTTCTACTAATTGACCAAGTACCACATTATCCACAGATTGGGTTCAGGGCTCTCTAAACGTAGGTTAAAAATTGTTTTGGCTACACTGAGATACCACCTCACACCATTCAGAGTGGCTAAAATGAACAAATCAGGAGACTATCGATGCTGGAGAGGATGTGGAGAAACGGGAACCCTCTTGCACTGTTGGTGGGAATGGAAATTGGTGCAGCCACTCTGGAAAACAGTGTGGAGGTTCCTCAGAAAATTAAAGATAGACCTACCCTATGACCCAGCAGTAGCACTGCTAGGAATTTACCCAAGGGATATAGGAGTGCTAATGCATAGGGGCACATGTAACCCAATGTTTATAGTGGCACTTTCAGCAATAGCCAAATCATGGAGAGAGCCTAAATGTCCATTGAATGATGAATGGATAAAGAAGATGTGGTTTATATATACAATGGAATACTACTTGGCAGTGAGAAAGAATGAAGTCATTCCATTTGCAGCAATGTGGATGCAACTGGAAGGTATTATGCTGAGTGAAGTAAGTCAGTCAGAGAAGGACAGATATAATATGTTTTCACTCATATGTGGATCTTGAGAAACTGAACAGAAGAGTATGGGGAAGGGAAGGGAGAAAAATAGTTACATACAGAGAGGGAGGGGGGCAAACCATAAGAGACTCTAAAATACAGAGAACAAACTGAGGGTTGATGGGGGCTGGAGAAGAAGGGAAAATGGGTGATGGGCATTGAAGAGGGCACTTGTTGGGATGAGCACTGGGTGTTGTATGTAAGCCAATTTGACAATCAATTAAATTAAAAAATAAAAAAATTATTTTAGCTAAAAAATTAAATAAATTTTTGGCTGGTTATTAATTTTTTCAGTTTCCTTGATATGTGACTGGCATAGAGCATTATGTAATTTTGTGTACATGTGATATATGTATATATTGCAAAATGATTACCACAGTAAAGTTGGTTAACACAGCCATCACCTCGCATTAGTTATCATTTATTTTTCTTTCTGGCAAGAACTTTAAGATCCACTCTATTGTGAGGTTTTAAGTATAAAATACACTACTGCTAACTATAGTCACCATACTGTACATTAGATTCCCCAGAACTTGTTCATCTTATAACTGGAAGTTTGTAACCTTTGACCATTTTCCCCCACTTTCCACACCTCCTCATACACACCCCCTTAAAGTTTGCATCAAAGCAAGTGCCTTATACCTGCTCCACTTATTGTGACTCTGGTTTAAATATATTGACCTAAGCAATTTAAGCATGAGACTCATATGCATAACAAACTGTAATCAAAGTGTCCACAGGTCTCTCAGTAGCTTTGACTAGCTAGATAACTTAACCACTGTCATTATTGTCTTTTATTATTTCAGACATTTTAAATAATGACACAAATAATGAATGATTAATTATGAGATTCATAAGATTGGTTCAACATGTACAACTGATGGATAAAAAGGTATATATAAGTATATGTGTACATGAGCATTATAAATTAATTAAAATTTTTGGATTTAATCTATTAACTTATATGATGAAAAAACTAGTATTATTTATCAAAATATATGTTTTTACTATGAATAACAAAACACTGCCCTTCCATTAGTTATCAGAATTTATTTGTATGTTCCAATAGTTAAATAAGGTTTAAAAAATTACTATCCTTTGTTTAATATTAATTAA
Organism: Panthera tigris; assembly: GCF_018350195.1. Taxonomy (NCBI): domain Eukaryota; kingdom Metazoa; phylum Chordata; class Mammalia; order Carnivora; family Felidae; genus Panthera; species Panthera tigris. The sequence goes on from NC_056660.1 coordinate 61,155,211, forward strand.
TTACTTTTCAGAGAAAGAGAGAACGTGCACACATGCAAAAAGGAAAGGGACAGAGTGAGAGGGAGACAGAGGATCCAAAGCAGGCTCTGAGATGACAGAGCAGACCCATATGTGGGGCTTGAACTCACAAACCATGAGATCATGACCTGAGCCACAGTCAGACACTTAACCAACTGAGCCATGCAGGTGCTCCTACTATCTTTCTTATATTATGGTGAATTACAGACTTAATATTTTCAAATTACCTTAGCATATATAAAATATATTTATTGCTGATTACCAAAGGGTGCACTTGAGGGAGATATTAGACTCCACATCCCCCTTTTATGTTTTCAACCAACATAATTAATATAAGAGAAAGATAAATAATGTAAATGATTAACAGTGAGATAATAGTAAACATTCTGGCATATTTATTTAACTGAGTTTCACTATATCATTTTGAAACTAACACAAATATTAAAAGTGTTTAGGCTGTGATATTTAGTAGAAGAATAGGTATGCAGTATTATATGGACATAGACCTATATATATTTTAAACCATAAACAAAAATAAATACACCAATATATAATGGTCCATATGAAAATATGAGTAATCATTTAATATTTTCATTAAAAGAAATTATTATCCTTTACACTATGAAAATAATATTTAGAGAGAATAAAAATGAAGAAGTTGAACACATGAGATAATTTTACACAGCAACTTCAAAGTAAAATATTGTTGATCAATGTGAAGGGATGATGTCTTTTGAAACATACTTTAGGATTATCATTGAGAAATTAAGCATATTTAATTTAACTTTAACATATTCCTCAGGGAAATAGTGGTTTTTTTTTTCTTCTTTAAATATTAAGAGAGGTAATGATGAGCATATCTTAACAATTATAAGATTTTTACATTTGGCTCACATGAAAAATCACTCCATAAGCTAAAATTGAATGTGAATTGGTTGTTAAATACATGATATAGTTAATGTAAACTGGATGAACAGATACAATTTGTCTCTAAGCTAACTGACATTTAGTCTTCCTCATCTCTATTCTCTCAGTGTCTAGGCATTGTTCTCAAAATTATCTAGTTCTCATAAATTCTTGGAACCCTTTGTAGGTTTAAGGTATCAGTACAGAATCCTAGAAAAGAACAAAGATTTTAAACCTCTACCAAAGAAGAATGACCAGTAAGCATTTATTTTTGGCACAGAATTATATTTTTAAAATAATTACCATAGAGGAGAGAGGAATAAAAATTCTTTTTAAATTGATGCCTTAGTATAATATAAGGAAATTACTCATCAGTCCAAATCCACCTGTCTTGTCTTTCCATAATTACTCACATAACACAAAAATAGACTCATGGTCATCCTGAAAGTTTGGCAATGTGATTCCATCTCTTTATTTTTTTAGATATCACATGAGAGGCAGTATCTTATAATGTTTGAGGATATCAGACATCTTAAGGTGTGTGAGGAACACAGTATCAGTATCTTATGATGTGTGAGGAACACAGACATGTGTTCAAAGATACAAGCTACCACCCACCAATTGTTAGTCTCCATCCTTGTCAGGCTTCCAATTCATAAAATTAAGTATACACATGTATTAGGTTAAAGGGTTAGCTGCCACAACCAAAAAATAATAAGGATAATAGTAATAATAATTATAATTAATAATAATAATAGAAAAACATAATAAATCAAAGGTTAAGTTAATATTTATTTCTCCTGTATGTATCATTTCATCTGATACTGATTGAATTATTAATCAGGACCATGTATATACGTTCTGTATATTGAAAATGTCAGTAAGGAGTTTCTTAAAATAATAAAAGGTGGAGGACAGAAAAGCAAGGAGAAAAAGAAGAGAACAGACAGGAGAAAGGAAAGAAGAAAGGAGGAAATAAGGAGAAAGGTGATAAAGAAGAGGAGAAAATTTATCTGCATCTTTCAAAGTATTAATATTAACACGGTTCAATATTTAGTTTGCTGAAACAATGATGACTGGTTCAAATATATTTTCTCCAGTTTTTCCAATCAACTGTGCTATTCACCTTGTAACAAAGGATGGTTGATGATCAATTAGGCCGCATTCTTTCACTATTTCACTTAATGGAAATAACATTCAGGGGATCCAGAACTTATGCTGCCTTAACATTTTAGTAGCATTGAAACTATGTATCATTTTCTTTACTAAGATATGTATTTTAATGGGGAATTAGGGAGAGGAGTAACATGGAAAGCTATTTTTAACACAAACGTTTATTTGAAACATTTTTATTTCAGGTTAAACACTTGGCGAGAAGTCACCAGAACAAAGTTTACTGGCAAAGACACGAACACCCCACATACATACAGATAGTCAATAAATGTAATTAAAAACAAGCCAATGTAGTTTTTATCTCATTTATTTATCTGAATATAGCGTGGAGCTAATATTTTTGGGCTGCTAGCTTTATTTTCCGATAACAAACAACCATTGCTCAAGTGATTGAAATAATTTATTGTAGGTATTTATACTATGATTAATCAGGGGGATTGAAATAACATTTTCTCAATATTATGCTTAATGCATAATTGAAATGTTATTTTAAAAACAGCTAAAAGTATTTATTGAAAAACATTTATTCTATATATACATAAAATTTCACCAATCCATAAACGGACAGTCCACAGATAAATGTTCCTACATTCTTTCTATGTGCTTAGAATTGTATTTTAAGTTTTGAAAAATGTGAAAATTCTAAAATAAATTTTTACTGTATTATTGTTAGGGGTGAGAGTGAGCATCTGTGCTAGGTGAATGGAGGTCTTGGTCTTTGGATTCCCAGGAGAAGATTTACATGTGTATCCACCCTAGAATAAAGCCAGGCAGAAGGAAAGTAGCAGGCACCAAGCAGTCAAAGTGAAAGTACACACTGAAGGCAGGAGAGTGGGTAGGTTCCCCTTAGGTTGTCCTGGAATTGGATATTAGTAGGTCTCTCTGGGCTGGGAGGAGCTGTGATGTGCAGTGGGAAGCCTCCAGTGGAGGCTGCTTCCAATCATTTGGGAAACTCCTCTCACAGGTTGAGATGGAATTTTGGACCTTACAAGTTTTGCACCTCAAGGCAGCCTTTCTCCATGGCGGTGAGGGGCTACAAAACAATGCAGGTGTATTATTTTTTTTTAATTTTTTAAATTTTATTTTTTTAAATTTACATCCAAATTAGTTAGCATATAGTGCAGGAGAAGATTCCTTAGTGCCCTTTACCCATTTAGCCCATCCCCCCTCCCACACCCCCCTAGTAACCCTCTGTTCTCCATATTTATGAGTCTCTTACGTTTTGTTCTGCTCCCTGTTTTTATATTATTTTTGTTTCCCTTCCCTTATGTCCATCTGTTTTGTCCCTTAAAGTCCTAATATGAGTGAGGTCATATGATATTTGTCTTTCTCTAATTTCACTTAGCATAATACACTCCAGTTCAATCCACGTAGTTGCAAATGGCAAGATTTCATTCTTTTTGATTGCCAAGTAATACTCCATTGTGTATATATACCACATCTTCTTTATCCATTTATCCATCGATGGACATTTGGGCTCTTTCCATACTTTGGCTATTGTTGATAGTGCTGCTATGAACATGTGGGTGCATGTGTCCCTTAGATATAGCACACCTGTATCCCTTGGATGAATACCTGGTAGTGCAATTGCTGGGTCATAGGGTAGCTCTATATTTGGTTTTTTGAGGAACCTCTATACTGTTTTCCAGAGTGGCTGCACCAGCTTGCATTCTCACCAGCAACACAAAAGAGATCCTCTTTCTCCGCATCCTCGCCAACATCTGTTTTTGCCTGAGTTGTAAATGTTAGCCATTCTGACAGGTGTGAGGGAGTATCTCAGTGTGGTTTTGATTTGGATTTCCCTGATGATGAGTGATGTTGAGCATTTTTTCATGTGTCGGTTGGCATCTGGATGTCTTCTTTGGAGAAGTGTTTATTCATGTCTTTTGCCCATTTCTTTACTGGATTATTTGGTTTTTGGGTGTTGAATTTGATAATTTCTTTATAGATTTTGGACACTAACCCTTTATCTGATATGTCATTTGCAAATATCTTCTCCCATTCTGTTGGTTGCCTTTTAGTTTTGCTGATTGTTTCCTTCACTGTGCAGAAGCTTTTTATTTTGATGAGGTCCCAGGAGTTCTCTTTTGCTTTTGTTTCCCTTGCCTCCAGAGACGTGTTGAGTAAGAAGTTGCTGTGACCAAGATCAAAGAGGTTTTTGCCTGCTTTCTCCTCGAGGATTTTGAGGGCTTCCTGTCTTACATTTAGGTCTTTCATCCATTTTGAATTTTGTGTGTGTGTGTGTGTGTGTGTGTGTGTGTGTGTGTGTGTATGGTGTAAGAAAGTGGTCCAGGTTCATTCTTCTGCATGTTGCTGTCCAGTTTTCCCAGCACCACTTGCTGAAGAGACTGTCTTTATTCCATTGGATATTCTTTCCTGCTTTGTCAAAGATTAGTTGGCCATACATTTGTGGGTCCATTTCTGGGTTCTCTATTCTGTTTCATTGATCTGAGTGTCTGTTTTTGTGCCAGTACCATACTGTCTTGATGATTGCAGCTCTGTAGTATAGCTTGAAGTCTGGGATTGTGCAATTCAGGTGTATTATAATGTGTAGGGGTTACCCTGGGGAGGAAACCACATGTTCAGCCACCTTGATCTGAATTCCCAAGGTCTTGGAAGTCACAGGTCAGGATGTTGTGCCCTCGGGCTTTTAATATTTAACACATTTATCACCATCCTTTCCTCCTGCTCAAGTCTGTATCATTCCCCTTCCAGGACTTGGGACTCTGCCTCAGGCATTCCCTCCACTTCTGCTGTCTAGTTTCTACCTAACACAGGGATGAAATGAAGGAAGCAGAGAAGGGAAAGAGCTGGACTGAATTAGTTGATTGAATGGGCCCATTTGGTACATGGAAAATGTTCGCACATCAAACAATTTGAAATTCATTCAAGTCCAACTATTAAAGAAAAAAAAAAAACAGAAAACACCTTCAAATCTTCTAGCAAAAGAAACAACATAAAAAGACAAGAGAATTAGAGTTCTGAAAAGCATATAAATAAAAACATCAATATAGCTGCATTTTCAAAAATCTTAAAAGAAAAGAAGCTGAACCAATAATTACTGTTCATTAATTATCAAGGCTGTAACAAATATTGGTCAGATATGCATAAACTCAGGGAAAATTATGTTCAGGAAACGCTCTTGAACAAAATAGAGAAATATGATCTTCACACAAGAAGTAAGTTGGCAAATCAGCAAAATCTAATGCTAAGCATTCAATATATAGACATAATTGTAAATCTAAAACTAAAATAAAGGAAGACGGGATTAAAGAACGCTGTGTAGATGTTTTATGTTCAGAAATCTACAGAAATCATAATAAAATAGGAAGACAGTGAAGAAGAGAAAAAGAAAAGGAGATAAAACTCATTGATAATTGTACAGGTTATATGTAGATACCATTAAAAACTGAAAAATATTGGGGCGCCTGGGTGGCTCAGTCGGTTAAGCGTCCGACTTCAGCTCAGGTTACAATCTCACGGTCCTTGAGTTCGAGCCCCGCGTCAGGCTCTGGGCTGATGGCTCAGAGCCTGGAGCATGCTTCCGATTCTGTGTCTCCCTCTCTCTCTGCCCCTCCCCCGTTCATGCTCTGTCTCTCTCTGTCTCAAAAATAAATAAACGTTAAAAAAAATTAAAAAAAACTGAAAAATAGACATAAAATATTAAGTGAAACATAAGAAAATAAGAACATTAAAAAATGTCAAACATTCAAAGATAAAACTATGGAAACAGTACAAAACTCTATAAATCAGCAAATTAAATGAATAAAAACAGCAGGAAGCAATTCCACAGAAAAAGAAACAGGGCTAATGTGTAAAATGTAGTAATTAAGATAAGAAACTATGATGAAAGAGTTGAGATGCAACAAAAGTCATAGTTTAATACTTCTCTTAAAGGAAAGCAAATTTCTATTTGGCTTGCACAGCAAAATTCAACTATATACAATATACAAAAGACACACATAAAAAATTTTTAAAAACTTCAAAAAAAAAAAAAAAAACAGGCAATGAAACACCAGCCAAATTCCGAAAAAAAAGAAAAGAAAAGAAAAGAAACACTGTCTTTCTCACAGAGTAAGGTGGCTGGGGGACGTGAGGGGGATCTGGGGAACCAGGGTTACCAGAAAGTAAGAGAATGTCACCTGAAAAAGGAGTCCGAAAAGGCAACTACAAATTCATACACCAATCTCATTTATTTCACCCCGATTTCCATGTGCGCAAGACAAGCTAAGAGAAGCTAGGAGCTAGGCATAAAGAACAACGTTGTGAAATGATCCAGTGCCCACCTCAATATGGCAGACTGCAAGTTGAGTCTTAACCAAGTTGAGTGGTTGTTGAAACAGCAATCTCCAAGTGTTTTAGAAGACTGCAACAAAGTTTACCATGTATGCAGTATGCACACTGTATAAAAACATTTACAATGTTTAGAGTAAAAACCAAATTGCTCAACATATGAAGAGAGAAAAAAAATGGGACTAGCTCTCAAGGGACAAAAAAAATCAATGGGAGGCTATCATAGGATTACCCATTAGCTGGAAATATCAGTTAGAAACTACCTAGGCTCAAAGGATTGAAGAAATATGCTCTCACAATAACTGATAATAAAGAATAATTGAAAAACAAATAGAGACCTTTAGAAAAATAAATAAAAAACAAAACAAAATAATTAAAATAACTAAAATAAAAGTTAATAAACAGAAGTGAAATCTCTACCTTAAAATTAAATCTAAAATATATTTAAAAAGAATCACTGGATAAGCTTAAGAGTAGAATGGAGATGACAGAAGAGAGTAAGGAAACTTCTAGATACAACAGAAAAATCTAATCTGAGGAAAAAGAAAAAAAGAATAAGTACACATAACAGAATGTCAATAATGTATGGAATAATTTCAATACATTTAACATATTTGGAATTGGAGTCCCAAAGGGGAGGAGAAAGAGAGAATGGGATAGAAGAAATAATTTCAGCAATATTGGCTAAAATTTTCTTTTTTTTTCTTTTTTTCAATGTTTTCATTTATTTCTGAGACAGAGAGAGGTAGAGCATGAGCAGGGGAAAGGCAGAGAGAGAGGGAGACATAGAATCCAAAGCAGGTTCCAGATTCCAAGCTGTCAGCACAGAGCCTGACGCAGGGCTCGAACTCACAGACTGCGAGATCATGACCTGAGCTGAAGTCGGATGCCCAGCTGACTGAGCCACCCAGGCACCCCTAAAATTTTCTAAATCAGTGAAATACTTAAATTTGTGGATTGAAGAAGCTTAGGAAACCCCAATCAGATAAATTCAAAGAGACGAATACTAGCCAAAGTATAGTCAACTGCTAAAAAAGAAAAGTAAAGAGACAATCATGAAAGCAGCCAGAGAAAAAATAAACAACATGGTTTCTCTGGATGTTTTCCATTTCTTCAAGCCATCAATATAGTAGGTTCTCCATATTCAATGTTCAAACTAACTGAATTTGATAATAATTTCACAAATGGTATTTAGCTGTCACATATTCCCATTTTTACTAAAGCAAAGAGTCATATGATACACGTTCAGTGGAAGACCATCATTACACCCTCTGTCTTTAGATTCAGGGGCAAGTCCAAGATATTCCTCTTCTTTAAATCTCACAAGGATGAAAAGAGAAGATGAAAGAAGAAGGAGAAAGAGAAGGAGTAAAATAAAAGAGAGATGGGGCATTTTCTATATCCAACAAAATTCAGGGTATAGATTCTTATATTGTGAGTGGTGACATGTTAGCAAGCAATTATTGAAATATGTGTTAGAGTGTAAATGGGTCTGGGGAATTTGGGAAGACTGAGGAGTGGGGTGGGTAAAGTCCAGCACTAAGTGACTGAAAAGAAGAGTAATGAGCTTTTGTAATATTGTCATTTTCTGTGACATACAAGAGGGGTGATTGGAGGTCATGAGAGAAGGGATATAGAAATAGTCATGCTGGGAGAGAGACTTTCATCATCATTATAATTACCAATATTTCTATAATTATCTTCATCTTTTTTTCCTCTTCATCATCATTCTTCCTTAGTGAGAATCAGCTTGAAGTCAGGTAAAAGGACTGGCTAAACCTTCACCAATAAGGTTTATTTATTATTTTAATCCATTGTTGCTGCACTATTACTTGTAATTTCATAAAGAATATAACTTTGTTCTTCTAGTTAGTTCTCTAAGTCATGGTTGAACTTTCTTTTTTTTTTTTATTCTAAGTCATGGTTGAACTATTTTTTTAGACTTAAGATATTATGTTCAGGCATTGTTATGCTTCATAACATCTTTAACTTTAGTAATTATGAAAATGTAATAATTTTAATGTAATATCAATAAAACAAGCTAATAAAAGTTCAGATTCAGTTTAGGAAAATTTTAAACTTTTGGCTTTTTGCTTAAAATATTAAATTGATGGGCCTCTCATTTCAACTTACTGAAATAAAGAATTTATTAAAATTGGAAACTTGCTGGTAATTCAGTCCTGTTATTGGTTTAGTCTTTGGTTTTAATCATTTAATAGATTTTCAATTACTTCAACTCAACATGAAATTTCAGCTTTTTTTTCCTTCTATAATTATGTAAATCATAATAAATTCTCCTGCATTCCTGTGACATATTATCAATATTCTTTTTACTATTTAACTTCATAAATGGAATAGCCAGGCCAATGGTCAGTTATATTGATCAACTTTATTGCATTTTAGAATATTTATTCAATTTTTGCATAGCTATTCAAATGAAGCTTATTTTGTGTTATTAAATGATTCAAACTATATATTGTATATTTAATATATAATACTATATTTAATATACATACTTAATATATATTACATAAATATATTTGTTATAATATTATATATAATATATAATATAGGGGCGCCTGGGTGGCTCAGTCGGTTGAGCGTCCGACTTCGGCTCAGGTCACGATCTCGCGGTCCGTGAGTTCGAGCCCCACGTCGGGCTCTGTGCTGACAGCTCAGAGCCTGGAGCCTGTTTCAGATTCTGTGTCTCCCTCTCTGCCCCTCCCCCATTCATGCTGTGTCTCTCTCTGTCTCAAAAATAAATAAACGTTTAAAAAAAATTAATATATAATATAAATCAAATATTTATATATTGTCATAGACTCTGGGTCTAAAGCTCTCTCTTGTCTAGCAAAAGAGTGGGACACAGAATTGAAAGCAAGAGATGGCTAATGTCAGGAAAAGACAAGAGCCCTGAATAAGGGTCCTTGCCCCATTTTTATTAGGATTAGAAGGCTCACAAACATGGTGATGGAATTGCACAAAGGGACAATGAATCTGTGAACATTAACTTGTGGATGTGAGGATATTTGTGGCTGGGGGTTCGGGTTAATACAAAACAAAATCTGGCACTGGGCAGTCGGGAGGAAGGTTGTTTACAGTGGACATGAGGCAGCACCTCTGTTTACTTTAGCTAGCCTTGGGGATGAAACAGATAGGGGGAGGAACCTCAGGGTTGACAAAGCACCTTTTCTTTTGTTAACCATCTCCACTCTGGGCAGCTTTGCCTGTAGCACAGTGGTCCATAGTCCAATTCACCAATTTACCTAACCTGATCCTATTCTTCTGTGAAAGCAGATTTCTGCTATAGTACTAAATTTGGGGTGCTTTCACCCTGAATATCTAATCTTGTTTGTTTCATATACCTATGTATTGGGCACCTTTGTGCCATTTCTATTTTAGGCCTTTGCCTCTCCCTCTTTATTTTGGGGTGCCTTTGCCCCTTCCTATTCTTGGCACCTTTGTGCCTCCCTATTCTCAGGGTGCCAGTCTGGTTTACCCAAACTTGGGTGTGAGCATTTTATGACTTTGTATTTCTTTATGCCTTGTTAACCCATTAATTTAAACCGGGGGATTCCTACACTTATTCCCCACAATATATGTTTAATGTAAATGTTTTAAAAAGCAAATTCACAGGACTTAATTTATTGGAACTGTTATTTAAAAAAAACTGTTATTTTTTTAAATGTTTATTTATTTTTTGAGAGAGAGTGAGCAGGGGAGGGGCAGAGAGAGAAGGAGACAGAATCTGAAGCAGATTCCAGGCTCTGAGCTCACAGCACAGAACCTGATGTGGGGCTCAAACTCATGGACCAGGAGATCATGACCAGAGCTAAAGTTGGATGCTTAACAAACTGAGCCACCCAGGCACCCCTGTTGGAACTAGTTTGGTTGACAGATCAGAAAGACTCACAATGTCACAATGTTGACATAAGCTCAAAACAAAACCATGAACTAAAAAACCTTGTCCTTGAAGATTCACAATATGATAGTCTTTAATTTTATTTTATTCTTGGGATAAAAATTTATTAAGGAGAGGGCACCCTATTTTGACAAATAATGCTTCTGAGTTCAAAGTACAATCATAAGCACTTCTCAGGTAACAATTTCAAAATTTTGGAATAAAACATCCCAACTCATTGCTGAACTTCATCTTTAGTTCAAGTACAACAAGAATATGTGAAGCTAGAATCCAGCATATGGGAAAGGGAGACTTCAAATTATTATTACGTTACTTTCTTTTCCTCTTAAACATCTTAGCCTGAAGTTGTAGATGGCCACTGTAGATGATCCTTTCCAATTGGCTATGTTAAAGGTTAGAGAAAAAAGAGCGTCTAGTAACTTATGAGTTTGTCTCTTGTTATTTCAGAAGACCACTGCTGCAACTCAGAGAGGTCCTTAGAGAATGAGGACTTTCTCTGACAGCGTAATTTCCCCAGTATCAAATCCATTTTGAGGAAAAATTGTCACTTTCCAGTTGATCAGGGGTCACAGGTGGAAACAGAGACCACAGAGCATCATAATCATTCCCTACAGGTGAAGGCTCAGTTGGAGTGTGAATGGCAATGGTAACAAGACAAAGAGCTTCACCACTAAAATTCCATCAGAGAAGTTATTACAGTGTTTGGCTTTATGGATTCTGTCAAAGAGAAATGACTTTAGCTGCTACCGACTGCTAGCTGTAACCCCTGCCAAGTTCTATATAGAGGCTAGTGGAACAGCTTGTTGAAATTTCAATAGAGGCTGACTCAGGGAAAAAAAAAATAGTAGTGCCATATAGTCTTCATCTGAGCTGCATTATGACTTTCAGAGAATTCAATATATAGTCTGTATTTATTTCCAAGTATAAATCCAATTTGAGAAATTCCCAATTGTATAGTTCTCCCAGGCATTTGGCTTCATACAACTTCACAATCATATAAAACTTGCCTAGTAAGTAAATATTTAAATCTAAAAGAAAACTATTTTTGCTGTGGTAGGAGGCGTGAGTTTTTTTCCACCACTTAATTAGCCTACTTATTCCTCCAGAGAAAATAGCAACTAGTCACTTAGTCACTTTTTTGTGTGTGAATTTCAGAAAAAACTTCCTTGCTAATTAGAAGTGGATGAAAGAGCATTCCAAGACCAAAAACATGGACATAAAAGAATCAATAGTTTAGAATGCCTAACATACATCAATAAGGTCATAACTGGGTAGAAATTTATAAGGAAGTAAATTGTCAACAGTCATGGAAGCCATCTTTCATTTCACATACAAGGTATTAACTGGTTAAAATAAGCATTTATCCAAATTTATATTTGTGAGATATTGGTCTTCAAACATTTTTTTCAGGCCCATAGTGGAGACAGTTCAAATTTTGTTAAGGCTATCAGAGAGTGTATGACCACTTATCTCACTGAATTAAAATGTTTTCACTAAAACTAAATAGATCCTTGTTGATTTTATCTTCAATTAAAATATTTAGAAAGATACACTTGAATCTGGTCCTGTACCAGAGAAAAGCTATAGGATTCTATTACATTTTACAAAGAAAGAAGACAAATAACTTTCTTTTTCAAGCATTTATCATATCAATCAATACACTCAAAAGAGGGGAAAAATGTATACATAATTAAAAGAACATTTTTGCTTATCTGTCATGATCTACTGAAGAAAATTTTGAGATAAAGAAAATAGCTTGGTTATTAAAAAAACCCACTGCCCTTTACTTCAGCTATGAATTAAATTAGCAAATCTAGATTTAATTAACAGCATGTGATAAAAACATACTACAGGGAAATCTGGTTACCTAATCTAAAATTATTTATTTAAATTTGAAGCAATAGGCAAAGATAGCCACATGTGTCCAGGAGATAACAGCTTAGATCTTTCTTTGTTAAAACATCAATTTAAATATTGTTTTCCATTCTATAAATTGCCTTTTCATTGTGCTTATTTTTTTCTTTTGCTGTGCACAAGCTTTTAAGACTGATGTTGTCTCACTTGTTTATTTTTGTTTTTGTTGCCTGTACTTTTTGTGTCACATGCAAAAAAATTCCATCGTCATGACCAATATCAAAGATCATTTCCCCTATGTTTTCTAGGATTCTTTTTTTTTAATTTCAGCTCTTACATTTAAGTCTTTAATATACTTTGAATTAATTATTGTGAATGAAGTAAGGATAGGAGTCCAAAATCTTTTTTGCATATGAATATCCAGTTTTCCTAAAATCATTTATTGAAAAAAAATCTTCTCCCATTGTGCATTCTTGGATCCCTTGTCAAATATTAGTTGACTCTTCATGCATGGGTTTATTCCTGCCTCTCCATTTTGTTCCACTGTGCTATGTGTTTGTTTTTCTGCCAGTAACACACTTTTTCATTACTGAAGTTTTGTAGAATAATTTGAACTCAAGTGTGATGCTTCTAGATTTTTGTTGTTGTTGTTAAGGTTGCCTTGTCTATTTGGGATTTTTGTGGTTACATGTTAATTTTAGGGTTACTTTTTTCTACTTTTCTGAGAAATACCATTGGGATTTTGATAGGGATTTCATTGAATCTGTAGATCACTTTGGGTAGTATGGGCATTTTAACAATATTAATTCTTCCAGTCCTTGAGCACAGGCTCTTTTATTTATGTGTGATATCTGATAAGGGGTTAAAACCTAAAATGTATGTGGAACTCATATAACAATAACAGAGAACAACCCAATTGAAGAATGAGCAAAGGACCTGAATAGTCATTTTTGTTTTTGTTTTCCAAATAAAACATGCAAATGGCTAACAGGTATATGAAGTGTTGAGCATATCACCAATTGTCAGAAAATTGCAAATCAAAGCCACAGTGAAATACCACCTAATATCTCTTAAGATGGCCATTATCAAGAAGATAAGAGACAGTAAGTACTGGTGAGAATGTGGAGAAAAGGGGACACTTGTGTACTCTTGGGAATGTACTAGCATACAGCCATTATGAAAAACAAAATGGTGGTTCCTCAAAAAATTTTAAATGGAACTGCTCTTTGATCCAGCAATCTCACTTCTGGGTATATATTTGAAGGAAATGAAATCACTCTCTGAAAGAGATATCTGAACCTCCACATTTATTGCAGCTTATTTACAATAGTCACGACATGGAAACAACATAAGTGCCTGAAATAGATGAATAGATAAAGAAAATATGGTGCATATATACAATTGAATATTATTCAGACAAAAAAAAAAGAATTCTGCCATTTACAACAACACAGATTAACCTTGAGGGTATTCTCCTAAGTAAAATGAGTCAGAGAAAGACAAATGTTGTATGATCTCAGTTATATGTGGAAGCTAAAAAAAAAAAAAAAAGAGAATAAGAAAAAAGTCTATCTCATAAAAACAGAGAGAAGATTGGTGATTGTCCTCAACTCGGAGGCTGGAAAAATGGGGAGATGTTGGTCAAAAGGTACAAACTTTCAATTATAAGATGAATAAGTTCTGAGGATCTAATATATAGCAAGGTGACTATATTTAACAATACAATGCTGTGTTTTATACTTGAAATGTGCTAAGAGAGTAGATCTGAAATATTCTCATCACACACACAGAATTCATAACTATGTTAGGTGATGGATGTGTTAATTAACTTAATTGTGGTAATCATTTTACAATATATACATATATCAAATTATTACCTTGTATGCCTTAAATTTACACAGCGTTATTTGTCATATCTCAAGAAGTCTGGGGAAAACATATCAATTCATGTGTCTTTTGAAATTTGAGAAAGATATAAAATAAATAAACCTCATTAACTAGTATTTCAGTTATATTTTATTTCATGTGTGTAATCCATTGGGATTTGCCCTAAAAAATTTCAGAATGCATCTTTATATTTCATCAGACTGCGATGGGAAAAATATCATAGAAGTCTATGGAAAACAGAAGTTCTTTGGTTCTCAATGATGTTGAAGAGCTTGATGCTCTTGAAACATTATGAGGTTGAAGAGCCTAATGGTAACAATTACCTCTGGGTACTCAAATTTAGAATGAAAACTATAAAGCAAACTCACTAAACTGCATCAATCTGCCCTCAATTACAATGAAACTTACCTTGAATGTTCTAATAAATATGCTGACACCTGCTTTTTTGCATTGGTAGAATTAAATTCAGACATGATAACTTTGTAAAGGGTAAGCCAGAAAAATGAAAATGACAACAGTTATAGAATGATCCCAATTTTGTTCAAGCTGGAGATGTTTTCCCAAATGACTGAAAGTAGTTTATAATTCAATTCATTCTAAAGTTCCAAGTTTCAGTCATTTGTCAGTGGTACTCTAAATTGGTAACTTATAACAATTATTTTGCTTGGAAGGTTAGATTTTTTTCCCCTTGTTGGCCTGATTATGGATTTTTTTCCCCACCAAATATCTTTCATCATATCTAAGACTGAACTATTTCAGCTCCAGAATTATCAGTTGTTTTACTTTCCAATAGCACAAAGACAATTATAAGCTCTCATTAACACCATCAATAATTTTGGAAATAAACACAAGTATATCTTGAAACTACAAAATATACCTACTCCTATCCCCTTGTGTGGTAGTCTTTACTAGATAAAATTAATATCTTAAAAACTGTAATATGCATCTTAATAGGGAACAATTGTGTTCATTCCAAAGGTAAATCAGTGCACACTTTAGTGCACTTTAGTGTTATCCAGGAGAAGGGAGAGACAGAAAACATCTTTTCTGGGTTGCTAAATGATCTTTGCCAATAGTTTTAAATTCATGACAAATGAACTCAAAATACTAATGACATAAGCTTCCTATCAAAAATATTAGATGTGTCTTTGTTTGATTCTTTATAAATTCATACCTTTAGCATAAATAATCTCAGGATTATTTAAGCCCTGCATGCTTATATTCATTGTTTCACGATGACAGGACTTCATGAGCCATTGAGCAGTGAACATTTCTACCACATATCCTTACTCCTAAATCTTCCTTTTGCTGAAAAGTTTCATGTTTTAATAACAATAAGAAGAATGGTAACACAGATATGCCTTTATGTATCCTCCATACCTACCACAGGAAAAAAATATATAATCAGTTCTATTACAATGATTCTTTTGAAAATGCAAATTTGTTCCAAGATAACTGGTATATTAGGGAATGATTTGAGAACAATGCAATGTATTTGTTTATGCATGATTTCATCCGTGGAACATTAAATAAATGCAACACACTGCACCTGGTTGAACAGAGATAAATAAGAATACACAAAATACACACACAAACACCGTAAACATCTACCAGGTACATTAGTTCAGCATGTGTGTTTTGACTCAGACCCATCCACATACACTGTTATAACTTTCTGTGTGACGTTCAGGTAACCCTTCTTTCACCTCTTCACCATAACTCACAAGATACAAGTTTTCAGAAGCCCATTTCTACAAGCAAACTTCAGTTTTTATTCAAGGTTATATACTATATATATTGTGGTATTATATTTATGTATTTCATAACAAATTAACATGTATAAAAAGGTGCTACATTTTTTTTAGTTTCCTCTCTTTTTAAAAAATGTTTCCATGATGAATTATTGACTGTTGTGCCCCAGAGCCATTTCCCCTGTAAACCCTGCTGCTTTGCTGAGCAATTTTGCATAGCTTTGATAATTTTCTGTAGTGGGGTGATTTATACAGAGATGTATAATTTTAGGGCTCAAATTTCAAATTCTAGAAGAAATAGAGGCTTTAAAAAATTGAATGTACTGAAGGTGACTCAATAGGAGAAAAAATATAAAGGTTACCAAAAATCGAACACTAAAATAACAGCAAAATCCAGTGGTTTTATATGTAACCTGAAAGGCACTGATAATTACTAAATTATGAAAATTATTCTAGAAAACAAAAATGCAAGACTAACTTTCTACCAAAATAATAAGTAACTGTGCAGTTATTATCAAAATTACACTAATTATAGCTGAAAATCAGTCCTAAATTAACTATACAGAAAAATAACCATCAATAACTTTAAAAGTACAAATGACAGACTCCAAGTTTTTTCACTACTTTTTAGAGACAAAAGCTTCTCACATCAATAAAAAAAAGATAAATAATCCAGTGGAAACACTGACACAGGCATTTGTGCAATTTATGAGATAAAAGAAATACTCCTTAAAAATATAATCAACTTCACTACTGAAAGGAAATAAACTCCACAAAATACAGTTTTTTCCTATAATGTATGTAAAACATAAAATTTTTAATTGCTGGTTTTGGTAAAAATATGGAGGAGTTGTCACTAATCGATATTCGTTGTTGGTTGGGGCATAAATTTGTACATTTAGATTGAGTTTACTTAACAATATTAAAAGTATGAATTATCCATAATTCTGTTCTATTACTTTTGGGAAACTAGCATAAAAAATAATCATTTTAGGGGTAAATATATATGAAAAAATATGTAATTTCATGTCTCTTTTCCATAAAAAGTAGCAAAATAATTAAAATATCTCTAACCAGAGTATAAGCTAAATAAAATATTTTATATCCATGTGATATCTCACTCAACAGCAATGAAAAGAGTAATAGTTCTGTGTATATATCATATTTCATAAAATACATAGAGTATAATCTGATATTAAATAGTGTGTGTGTAAGGGTGTGTGTGTGTGTGTGTGTGTGAGCATAACATAAACAAATGTCTGGAATGATATTCACCTTTTAACACAGTTACTTCTTATTGGATGGAATTGGAAGTGAAAGAAGGAAGTAGAATTCTTACAATACATTCTTTCAAAAAATAAAAGCATTGTAACTTAAAAAATTATATTTTCATAGTTCTCTCCATTCCTAAATTATTTAAAATTGAATTAAAAAAAAAGCCCATTAGGCAGAATTGCAATCAAGTCTTTACAGAAGAAAGAATTGGCTCTTTAACTCTTACATTGAATACAATAGCTAGATGGGTTTTTCAGTTCTCTCTGGCTCAGAAATGTAGCTTTTATATGATCCCCCACGAAAGACAATCTTTCACAGTTCATATATGGAAAGGAAAATATTACTCAAGTAGAACTAAGGTGAGACAACCAAATCTATGTCTCCAGCCCTCCTGATACAGTTAATGATGGCCATCTGAATTAGAATCAAAATGCAGGTATTCAGGGTAGTCAAAACACAATGCTTCTCATTCTTCAATATTTACATTGACTCATAAACTATTGGTGGTAGGTAATGATTTGAGGTAACCTTTGATTATGTAAATACAGAACAAGAGACAAGCTGAGCATGAACACAGAGCTCGATCTCATGACCATCAGATCATGACCAGAGCCAAAATCAATAATCGGACACTTAACCAACTGAGCCTCTGAAGCTTGTACTTTGAAGCCCATGAGTTCATCCTTTATATACTTTGAGTATTCATATATCTGAACAAACTTGAGTGAGTTTCAATTTATATCAACCAAAATATATTGAATTAGAACATTCTCTAAGATTTTTCTCTAATTCTGTAATTTGAATAATTTCACTTACCAAACCACAAATTCATTTCTACTAAACCCAAATACACAATGTACACAAATTCTGAGCAAAAAGTGAACTAATTATCTTAGTTTCTTTTCTTTTTCATAATAACATCTGAGCCTATTATTTTATATTTAAGAAGCCCTTCCAGTGAAAAAGGTATCTGGAAGTTGGGAAGAAACATACTGAATATATTATTTAAATGTATAACTAAAATACTATTTAGAAATAAGTTTAATGTGTATTCTTGACTTTGTAAATAACCTATAATTTTGTTCAATTAATTAGTTTACTAATGTTCTGTGTCTGACAGATTATAAATACTTTTTGAAAAACAAAACAGCAAATGAACACATCTCACTGAATTTAACATCTAAATTGCAAAGATAATTTAAGAATATAATCCACCTTGTAGTTACTCTAATTACTGATTTAATTATGGATAATATGACCATTTATGTTTGCATTTGAAACTTCCTCTGAATTTTTTATAAGCAAAGAATTTCAATACAAAGTGTGCAGTAATTGCCTATTGTTATATGAAAAATCATGGGCAATAAACAGCACAAATAAAATACTTCCATATCCACAATTGATAGTAATTCAAACCAAGAAGACTCCAGGAGAACTATGAAGACGCCGATACTCTTGGATGTGATAATCTTTTAATGCTGTCTCTCTGTCTCCATCTTTTATGTCTGTAAAGAGTCTAAAAGAAACTGGTTGAAGGCACATTTGAATGAATACATTAGCGGATTTCTTATCTTTCTTTAAGGATATTTGTATTTCAATCTTTTTCATCTATATTTGAATAATGAAAGGCGCTGCATTGCTAAGAAGAGTGGCACGAACCGTGAATAGTTAAATGGAAATTTAAGGGAGGGAAGAGAACTTTCTCTATTGTTATCTACCAAGTGAAGTAGACATATTAATCCTCCACCTCCATCCAAATCAATCCTTCTTACTCTTTTTATGTACCCATCCTGTGATTTCTAAGTGCTTTCCTACTAATTATCTATCTGTGACTGTCTTCTGAGGACTGCCCTTGAGCTACTTAACGGCTGTGCTGGCAAGTGCAGTGAGCAGGAGGTACCTGTGTTGGGACTTTGCCAAGTCAAAACTGCTCAGCTTTTCCCATGCTCTGCTCTGTTTCCTTGACTTCTTTACCAGTCTTGACTCAAGTACTTCCTTCAGAGGTACCTTGAATGCAAGCTCTTATTAAAGATGCGCTTGTGGAGGACTCATCTTAAGACAACACCTCTTTTTTTCTCATGCAATACATATACAGCACACCTACACACACACACATACAATGTGTATATGCAATGCGATGCAGCAGTGCAATGATAATTATGGTGCAGCAATAAATATACTGATGATGAAGCCCTATTATGAATAACCTTGATGTTTTTTCTTGTTAGCAATATTTTTCCATTTGAGGGGTACCTGGGTGGCTTAGTCAGTTGAGCGTCCAACTCTTTGTTTGGACTCAGGTCATGATCTCACAGGTCATGGATTCGAACCCCCCCAGTATCATAGGCTCTGTGCTGACAGTGCGAAGCCTGCTTGGAATTCTCTCTCTCTCTCTCTCTCTCTCTTTCTCTCTCTCAAATAAACAAACTTTAAGTTTCCTACAAAAATACAAATATTGATAACTCAGACTCAGGATCTACTCTTCAAATGTATGTGTCTCTAAGGGAGTGTGTATGTGTGTATGCATGCTTATTATTAACAACAAATAATCAATAAATAAAATGAGTTAGATAATGCATTAGTTATTTATTGCTGGATGAGTTTTTCCAAATCTTAGTGGCTGAAAGTAACAATCATTTATATTCTCTTTCTCTTTATATTGTCTTTCATGAGGTTACATTCAAGCTGTCAACCAGGGCCGCATGCAATCTTATCAAAAGATCTGAGTGGGGGAAAGAGATGGGATTCATCTCCAAGCTCAGCCATGTGATTATTGTCAAACCTCAGTCCTTCACCACATCAGCCTCTCCACAGGAATGCATGTGGTATAGAAACTGACTTCTGTCAGGGCAAGTAGTTCAACATAAAACAAGAGAGTTCCCAGGACATAATCCATAGTCTCTGATAATCTAATCTTGAGAGTGAAACCCATTATTTCTGTCTTATTCTATCAGATAGAAGCAAATCAAAAAGTTCAGTCCACTTTCAAGAAGATGATATGAGACAATGGCATGAATGCCAAGATTCAAGGATCACCCGGGCCATGTTAGAAGCCACCTAACTATAGTCCTTTTCCTGGTCCCTAATGACCCACATTCCTTCTATACGCAATCTATCACCCCTCAACTTCAGGTCTCCAGAAGTATCTTCTCATTACAGCATTAACTCAAAGTTCAGAATCTTGCCTTCTGGTTCAGATTCAGGTGTGAATAAGTCTCCTCTGCTGTGGTTCCTTAACTCTAATACATTGAGTACAGTTCCTCTTGATGTGTACCTGTCACCTTAAAGGGACAAGTCTGTTTCCTGCATGTAGAATCATGGAGCTCCAAAAGCTTCTCCCCATTCTACACTGACTGTTATTCCTCAGCACAAGCTGGGAATGTTTCTGCTATATACAGCACTTTTAAGAACTTCGTGAATTTTCAGGCATGCCTGGTTGGCTCAGGCAGTTAAGTGGCTGACTCTTGGTTTCAGTTCAGGTCATGATCTCATGGTCCCAGGATTGAGTTCCATGTCTGGCTCTACACTGAGAGCATGGAGCCTACTTGGGTTTCTCTCTCTCCCTCTCTCTCTGACCCTCCTCTGCTTGCTGCCTTTCAAAATAAACAAACTTAAAAAAAAAAAAAAAAAAGAGAACTTTGTGAGTTTTCAGAAAATTTTCTTGGAATTCCCTCCATTATACAGAAGCCATACTCACAAAACTCCTCAAGTTAAACATTTCTCGAGTGGGTGCTTCGAGGGGATTGGTGAGGCATATCCTCCATGCTCTTAAAGGGCCTTTTACATGACTCCTTTCTGTTCTCATCTGATCATTCTGAAGAATTTTTAAAAGATTCTATAGTCACATTAAATTTCCTTTTAGACCATGTTCTCCTATTTTCCTAGTAGTATTTTGGATTTGATCTTTGCTCTTAAGGCATTCATTAATTTTAACTTTTTTTCTTTTTTTTTTTGCTTTCTGGACAGGTTGGAATTTTAGAACCATTAACTCCTTGCTCCTGTTTTATTTAAGAGTCCTTCCCTTAATCTAATTCCCCACAAGAGTATATCCACTCAGAGATATATTTTTTCATCAATGTATATAATAATGCATAGAAAATATCATAAATCCTGTAGTAAATAACTAGGCAAACTAAGTGTTTCTAAAAGTATAGCGAGTAGCATCACCTTTGGGCTTTGATTAGAAATGTTTTCTGTGCAGCAAGTGTTCATCCAATTCCTTCCCTCTTTTCTGCGGGAATAAATCAACCCTCTCCAATTTATAAGGTATAGCAGGATTCAAGGGTAAATACCATAAAACAGATTGTCAATACTGCTGTTTATTTAGGCAAAATGATTTATTTCGACTTCTAACAACCAGCTGGGTTCATGAAGCAGAAATCAAATACAGGTTTGTGGAATTGTTGAGTTATTAATATTGGGTCGTCTTGCCTGAAGACCAGTCTGGAAGGTGGTGTTAGGGTAGCAGCCTCAGTTCACGGTGGCCAGCGAGGCAGCTATCTATGATACAATGCATATATCTTTGAAGAATTTACATGAATGATGTCCATAAACAGGGCTTCACAAGTTGCTCTTTACAGGAAAATTAAATGGCGCACCTTCCAACAAATAGACCAAGCCTTATTCTGTAAATTAAATCACGATTCTCAGCAAGTGATAGCCTGTTTCTGCTAAGTAGGTTTTCAATCTGTACATACTAGTACTGAGGTACAACATGTACCAGTCAGTCTATAGTCGACTGAAGTCAGCAAAGTATGTGAAGCTGGTTACCAAGAATAAATTACTAATGTTATCTGGGCTTCCAGCACTTTAATATGCCTCTCTAGAACTTGTGTGGTCTGTAATATCACAATATACAAATGAACAGAGAACGAAGAAAGGGCGGCAAACATCTTAAATTGCTGTAAGTCAGCCCTAGTGAATATTTCTTAAATGACTATTCATTTATTTCCACATAGATTATATCTTTCTGTGTGAGTGTTATTAACACATTCAACTGCCAAGGAAAGAAAAATATTTAAATTAAAAATAAACACAGAAAATATAAGTATTATTTTCAGGGTATATAATTAATATTGTATGCTTAACATAAATGAATACATAATAATTGTTAATACAATGTCACTTTTCTGTTTCTAAAATTTGGGTTCTCTAAGTTCTAAATTTTGGAAACTCTAAATGTATTGAGTTCTATGTTTTGAAGTATACATTATTTTAAATTGTATTTGTATTATTTTAAATTGGATGGCATTATACATTTGCCTCCATTTTCCGTGGTGCTGTGTGGCTAGCTGAGTAGCAACATTTACTTCAAAAATTCAGAATCTTGGTTTAAATTTGTTTACACCAGTTATGCCTCTAACATTTTACTGAATTTTGCATAAAAAGAAGTATTTTGAATCAGGGGCTAATGTGTGAGGTAAGTTCATTCAGGGCAATACAAATGGAAGTATAATTACAGTTCTTAATTTCAGTCCCCATGAGGAGAGAGATCAGTTCAAATGCATGTATATGGTCCTCTAGCAGCGATATCCTCAACCCATAAGCAAAAGTGGCATGCAAATTAGTAGCTATTCCGTCTTGGGAGGAATGCTTTTTAATTTTTGTAGTCATGGTCTTAGTCAAGACCACAATTCACAAACGTATCTATCAGCCTGTTAAGCAAAGCGAGACAAGGAGGCACTGATTTTATGGAGGATAAGAGAACCTTTTTGGAATGAGACCAAGCTCACCTTAGACTGGAAGGAGCAGTAACATGCAGGTTTTGAATGAGGGAAAAGGAGTGAGTTTACTCTTTCAGGGACACTTCTACTTGATCATGTTTCTCATCTAAGACTGAGAGACCAGCATATTAATTCAGATGAAAAAAACTTCCCCACATAAAGTAGGAAAGGTAGTAGCAGAAAGGGAGATATATTGTGTTTGCAGGATTTCAAAAACTAAGAGGAGGTGAGGTTATTTGGATGTGTGCTGGAGAAGGAATATATTATTTTCCATTGAGTCTCTGCAAAAGAAACTTAGAAGCACCAGTTCTAGCCCCTGAGAGCTGAGCAAATCTTGAGATCTTA
Organism: Panthera tigris; assembly: GCF_018350195.1. NCBI lineage: Eukaryota > Metazoa > Chordata > Mammalia > Carnivora > Felidae > Panthera > Panthera tigris. The sequence continues at coordinate 61,178,358 of NC_056660.1, forward strand.
CTAGGGTTGAAATCAAACCTCGAGATCTTACTGGGGTTGAAAAACACAGAGATAACAGTAGACTGGCACGCACACACATAAATATTGTTTAGATGGCTGTTGCTTCTGTGTTTTTTTTTTTTTTTTAAATCTGGAGTTCTGTTCAGAGAAAACACTGGGTGCCATCACACTTCTGTACATGGCAAACGCATATTCAATTCAGGAAAGTGTTACTAGGAGATAAAGATGAATGGAAAGAAAAATCAAGAAGTTTCAAATATTGAAAAAAGGAGGTAAAGGATACTATCTATTCAGAAATGCCAAATATTTAGAAATGACAAGACTGAAAATTTTAAAGTAGGCAGAAAACAAAAGAGAATACTACATTCAATGGGAAAAAAAAGGCATGTCGGTAATAGCTCCTTCTTCCAAGATGTTACATTTTAGAACCATAATTAACATGTTAAGAGATTATTTTTAAAACATTTTCGTCTTGTTATTATAGCAATAGCAGTTCATTACATAGACTTACAAATTAGTTTCCTGATGCAAGAGTTCTCTAAGTTTTAATTTCACAGGTGGTGGAGTATGGACAGCTGCCATGGATCAGGAAACAGCCTGTCAAAGCCAAAACTATTAAGCCTAATCAAGTTCAGGTTATATGAACTCATAGTACATCTCCCAACACTGCTCTGTTACAATCCATTACAGTCTTAATGGGTAGTAGAAACTTAGACCCTTGAGAAAACTTTGAAACTCAGAGATCTCTATCCCCATTTTAAAAGGATTATAGAACTGCCACCACCTCAGGAAAGGGCAAGGAAACAAAGTCTCTATTTTGTGCTTTTGATGGGTAAGAGTCTTCTGAGAGAAATCAAAACCCCAAGACAAAGCTTAGTTTAACTATTAACTATTTCAATTATTCACAGTGGATGGGAATTCACAAACCATAAATAAACAAAAATCTACTTGAAATTGAATAAATATTTGTAAGGTGTAACAGAAAAATATTCTGAAACTTCAAAACCATGCCACAGTATATATTCTCCCTGAAGAATCCTCACTAAAGACTGGATAACAATTAAATAAATAAAATATAAGTTAATTAAAAAAAAGACACTGATCTTCAGTGAAAGTTAACAAGAAACAAGAAAATAGTGGAGTGCCACATTAAGACCTTTAAAAGAAATTCATTTCTGGCAATTTCGGACTTTGCTGTTTCATCAACCCTCTCACTGAGGGCAATAGACTTCCCTGAACAAGGTGTGTGTGTGTGTGTGTGTGTGTGTGTGTGTGTGTTTGCCTGTGCACGTGTGTGAGTTTTTTGAAAAAACACTGGAAGGATTCCAAGGCTGAAAGAATTTTCATGGCTCAGATCAAAGAGTGAAGGTATAGCAAGAGTGAGGAGCTCAGAAATTGTATTTTCTACCCTCCATAGTACTGTAGATTTCAAAATTCATTTTAGAGAAGTTGAATTAGCTTTAAACAGTCTCATGGGTTGGGAAGATTTAAGGAAGGGGGAAAAAATCACAGGATGCCAGAAAGGGGAGGAACTGTCAAACACAGGATTTTAGTTGGGACCTTACAGGGGCACAGCCTAGTAGTGAGATGAATTGTAAATATTGTAAAATTGTAAATATTCCAAGCGATGAAGCCCCCAGCTTAAATTCATTCAATCATTTATTGATTTGAAGTGAACCAACTCTAGCACACCTTCCTGTCTAAGACCAAAGGTGTCTAGCACCACACCTGTGGTTGGAGGGAGATGACATCTGTCAAAGTCTCAAAGTAGCTCCCCAACAGATCATATCGAATAGCTGGCAATTGTTAAAAAGAAGCAGAACGGTGTGATGAAAATAGAGAATTATAAAAAGAATAAAAATCAAACAAAAGATACACATGAAAGAGCAGATGATACAGTTATGAGACATGGACTTCAAAATAATTATATTTCTAGTTGATAGGTTCAATGAATTGTCAGGGAGTATTTTGGCAATGACTACATATTACAATAAAGAATCCCAGGATTTTTGGAAATGAAAAATATAATAAGCAAATGAAGAAAAAATGACATGTGGAACAACATAACTGAATTCAATTGAATACAATCAAATACATAATAAGCGACCTGGAAGATAGATTAGAAGAAAGTATCAGCAGTGAAATCTCTAGACTTTACAATTAAGCCTAACATATCTGTGGTATCATAATGGAAGTTGCCAGAGAATGGGAAAGAAGTTATATATGAAAAAAAAAGTAGCTGAAAATTTTCAAGCTACAGAGTCAGGAATTACTATAAATCTCAAGCAGATGATTAAAAGAAAAAAAGGATCACATCTTAGCATATCACATTAGAGCCACAGGGGGAAAAAGAGAAATTAAATTATTAAGATTGGCAAATATACATCACATATTGTAGAAGAAAAGAAATGGTATAACCAGGCCCAATGATAAGGCTGATATCTGAATTCTAGGCAGAAATAATGGAAGCGAAAACAGTTAATGAAATTTTCAGAATGGTGAAAGAAATAGCTGTTAATATAGAGTTCAAAATTCTGAAAAAATATGCTTAAAAAGAAGATATTTTCAAGAAATAAAAACAGTTAGCTTTTTTTTAACAGATCTATGTTAAAGAAAATAACAAACAATGTTTTTTTAGGTGCAAGGAAACTCAACCAGATAGAATCTTAAATGTGAGAGGAAAACATGAAAGCAAGAAAAAGCATGAATATGAGGCTGCATATTAACAAATATTGACTGCATAAAATGACAACAAAAATCAACATAATAATCAAAACAACAACACATTGTGGATATAAAACATATATAGAGGGGCGCCTGGGTGGATCAATTAAGCACTGATTGTTGATCTCAGATCAAGTCTTGATTTCAGGGTCATGGGTTCAAGCCCCACACTAGGCTCCATGCTGGGTGTGAAGTCCACTTAAACAAAACAAAACATATATAGAAAAAATATATGTCAAAGTAGTGCATAGGTACTAGCATAAAGATACAGATATATACCAATGGAACAGAATAGAAAGCCCAGAAATATACCCATATATGGTGAAATGATTTTCACATGCCACAAGAGGGAAGAAATAGTATCTCCAAGAAACAATATTCAGAGACCTGGACGTTCATATGCAAAAGAATGAAGGTGGAATGCTACCTTACAGCATGTACAAAAAGTATCTCAATATAGATTAGAGACCTAAATGTAAGACTAAAATACTAAATTCATAAAAGAAAACATAGAAAAAACGCTTCAGGGCATTAGATGTGGCAATGATTTCTTGGATAGGACACCAAAATCATAAGCAACAAAAGCAAAAGTAGACAAAAGAACTCTGTCAAACTTAAGAACTCTGTGCATCAAAGAAATAATCAGCAGGGTGAAAAAGCAATCTTTGAAATGGGAGAAAATAATTCCAAATCAAATATCTGATAAGGGATTAGTATCCAGCATATAAAAGGAATTTCTACAATTCAAGAACAAATGAACAAATAATGCAACTAGAAAATGACTTGAATAAACATTTTCTCAAAGGCATACAAATAGCCCATATGCACAGACAAAAGTACTTAACATCACTTATTGTAGGAAAAACAAAGTCAAAAGCAAATGAGATATCATTTCGCACCGTCAGAATGGCCACTATGAAAAGAACAGAAAATATAATGCTGACGAAGATGCAGAGAAGTTGGAACACTGAACAGTTTTCGAGGGAATGTAATATGGTACATTCATTATGGAAAATAGTGAAAAGCAAAATCAAAAATAGAATTGCATTATGATTCGGTGGTTTCACTTCTAGATACATATGTATTTCCAGAGAGCAAGCATTGTGAAATAAACCAGTCACAGACAAATACGGTATGATTACACTCATATGAAGTATCAAAGTAATCAAAATCACAGAAACAAAAAGTAGGAAGGTAGTTGCCAAGGACTGGGAGAAGAAGGGTGGGAAATCGCAGTTTTTTTTGTATAGAGTTTCAGTGGTACATGATACAAATGTTCAAGACATCTGTAGCATATCAATGTCGTCACTACTGAACTCTACAGTTAAAAATGGCTATAATGGTAAATTTAATGTTATGTGTTTTTTGCCATAACAAAAATAATATAGTGAATTAGTTGAAGGAAGGTACCTAAGTAAACATATTCTAATATTTTTGGAATTTTTGAGAAGTGGTAAAATTACTAATTTATATTGTGTTTCAGTAAATAAAGTAAGTACGTGGTATTCACTAAATACCCACTAATCAAAGAAACTATAGGGTAAGATGGAATAACAAAATAGTCAAAAAAAAGAAAAGAAAAAAAAATGAAAGAAAAGTATTTAAAATCAGAAAGGAATAACATAAATAAACTAAAATGGTAGCTTTAAATGTAAATATACCAAAGGTACAAAGCAAGCGTAAGTGTTAAGTAGCTAACTGAAAGACGAAATTTTCATAGTACATTAAAAAGCCATTGGGGAGGGGGGCGGTGCCTGGGTGGCTCAGTCGGTTAAGCGTCCAACTTCAGCTCAGATCATGATCTCACAGTCTTTGAGTTGGAGCCCCGCATCAGGCTCAGTGCTGACAGCTCAGAGCCTGGAGCCTGCTTCGGATTCTGTGTCTCCCTCTCTCTCTGCCCCTTTCTTGCTCATGCTCTGTCTCTATCTGTCTCAAAAATAAATAAAAGCATTAAAAAAAATTTTTTTAAAAACCTTTTGGTTGTAAGAAACAGATTTTAAATGTAAGAATACTGAAAATTTCATTGAAAACTTATTGAAGAGTTATACCAAACCCACACTAAATAAAAGCTGATGTAGCTATCTTACTGTAAGAGACTTTAAAGCAAGAAAATTGCTAGAAACAACAAAGAATCTAATTCATAAATAGAATTATTAATAGGAATAATAGAATTTCCAAATAAAAGGTAGATTTTCATATATATATATTATATATATGAAATATTATATATATATGAAATATATATGTTATATATATTTCATATATATATTATATTATATATATGAAATATGTATGACATATATATTTCATATATATATGTTTATTTATTTATTTTGAGAGAGAGAGAGCAAGAGAGCAGGGGTGAGGCAGAGAGAGAGAGAGGGAGAAAGAGAGAGAATCCCAAGCACGTTTTACACTGACAGCATGGAGCTGATGTGGGGCTCAAACTCAGAAACCCATGAGATCACTTCCTGAGCCGAAACCAAGAGACAGACCGGCTGAGCCACCCAGGCGTCCCAAGAGGTAGGTTTTCTACATTAATGATTTGAGATGCGCAGGACTGCAAAGACGTTAGTTTTCTTCAGCTTGATGTAGAGATTCAATGTAATCCCAAAGAACACATGAACTTATAGGATAGGATCACCGAAGACTGTTTCTAGCACATATATAAAAATGCAAAGGGCCACCTAAGAAGAACCACGGAAATAATGAAGAACGACAAAGGCGGAAACCTTATTCTACTAGATAAAAGTACTTGTGAAGACACGGTATGGGGAGAAGCTCAGGTAAATGTGCCAATGGAATGATTAGGAGATTTGAGAAGTGGTTACTCACAGATACGCGCAGTTTATGTTTATGACAAAGAAGGCAGTGAAGGGTATTGGAAAATGAAAGACTGGAAACAAATGAAAACAATGCAATGGTTACTGCAGATATAAATGTTAGGTAAAATAGTAGGGCTTTGTTTATATGACAGGATACACCTGAGCCATCCCTAGGAGGATTCAGGGGAATTCACCAAGTGAAAAAGCTGAAGTTGTACCATGTCTAAGAGCATGGAGGAATGGGAACCGGTGAAATATTCTGGAATGTAATAGTGGGGACTTTGTAGCAGGTGACTGAAAATTAGAATAAAATATAGAAAGAAACAAATCACCGAAGTCCTATAATATGGTTGAGAGATATAAACTATATCTTGGGGGGGCACCTGGGTGGCTCAGTCGGTTGAGCATCTGACTTCGGCTCAGGTCATGATCTGGCGGTTTGTGGGTTTGAGTCCCCGCATTGGGCTCTGTGCTGACAGCTCAGAGCCTGGAGCCTGCTTCAGATTCTGTGTCTCCCGCTCTCTGCCCCTCCCCTGTTCATGCTCTGCCCCTCTTTAAAAAATAAATAAGCATTATAAAAGGTTTAAAAATAAACTATATCTTGGAAAGAATATGAAATACTAATAAATTTTGAGGAAGTGATTTTTCATATTAAAATGTTAAGTTTAGAAAGCTAGGAAAGCCATTCAGTCTGCAGTGTGCGATATGAGATTTTACCTACTGACAGGAGAAAAGGAAGGCATTGGGATAGTCTGTCCTTTTTTCATAAAGGTTGTCTTGGTGATAATCTAGCAGGACTCCTTTAAATTGAAATAAGTATCTGTGAAAAGCAATATACTGTTGAAAACAAACAAACAAACAAAAGTAAGAATAGTGTTACCATTAGCCAGGTGTGGAAAAGATTGGTATATGTGTCTACCATGGAAAACACTGTCCGAATTGTATTTATGCCTACCTTAAAGCCCACCTGTGGCACATCCTTTGCTCTTTTAACTAAGTATTTTCCTCAATCTCTGAAATTATTGTACAATTAACATCTATGTGACTATATCACCTTGATATGTGACACCTTCCATAGAAATAAGCAGCAGATTTAAGAAGGCGTACCAACAATAAAAAGCATTAAGTTAATTTATATGAACAGTTAAGGGAAAAATAATTCCACATTTTCTGAAATGCCTCATGCCTTTAAACACATTGTCATTTGGTCAGAAAAATAACATGCCTCTGAAATTTGGGGGATTAACATTTAGGACTAGAGAAGCCTGAATACCAGATCATTTACTGTGAATCTTGACAATTTAATTCAATTTGATCAATAAGATGTAAAATGAAATGGAGGAAGGTATAAACACATGGTTGAGTGGACATATTTATCTTACTACTGCTATAATTCAGACTAAACCCATTAGCAGAAATCCCTTGGTGGCAATGGATTTAAGGTCACTCATTTTATAATCAGACCTTATAAAAATGCAAAACTCACTCAGCAGGAACAGGAGTGTGGAACAAGAGTATCATCAGCAGAAAACAGAGCTCTAGGAAGAGTATTTGATTCAACATAGGATTTGAAGCTGAAAACATACTTACCCGCTCTGGAAACAGCTGATGCATAACAAGAGTATTTCTCTTGTGATCTCTATTTTTCACTCTTCTTTCTGTGCCCTGGCTCTCTTTACATTCTTTTGATGATTTCCCCTGGTTCTCACCCCTATCTCTTATCTCTTATCCTCTCAAAAAGACTCAAATTGGCAGTCTTACTGGGGAAGACATAATCTACCTTAGGTTGCTGTTTAAAAGCTACAGAATTCCAGGGTTTAAATTGTATACAGAAAAGCAATCAAACACATCAACTGGAAACCACCCTCCCTGTGAGAGAACAGACCAGTGCAAACAGCATGCTCCACTTACTTGACTGGCAAGGCTGTAAAAAGCAAAGACAGTGCTGAAACAGCCTGTTGTGTGGCGCTTGAAAGGGTGTTTACTCCAACACAGAGAAATAGTTTGTACTTTTGTGGGGGCACAGAGTGATAGAGAATTGTTCAGTTGTTCCCGACCCTCAAAACAAGGCTGATTCTTTTACTGGGAAAGAAGCAATCATAATCTTAAAAATTGTATGTATCTCTTCCACATTACTGGGACTAACCACTTTAACCGGTACTTTTGGATCTAACTGGAAATAGATCAAATTGGTATCATGTGTAATTTGGTTCCGATGTAATTAATTAACATATACAGTCATCGTTTTTTGTACCCTACATGAATAGCCTACATAACACAAAGAAGTTTCTAGTTTTTATATTATCAAAAGGTAGCCAGAGATATGTCTCCCAGATTTTGGAAGGTCTGTTTGGCATTCTTTGCCTCAGAATTTCACTCTGCTTCACTTTATTGGGCTTCACAGAAATTGCATTTTTTACAAATCGAAGGTTTGTGGTGATCCCGTGTCAAACAGGTCTATTGGTGCCATTTTCTTTCAACAGCAGTGGCTCACTGTGTTTCTGTGTCTAATTTTGGTTATTCTTGCACTATTTTATACTTTTTCATTAATATTATATTTGAAATGGTGATCTGCGATCAGTGATTATGACTCCCTGAAAGCTTTGGTGACGGTAAGCATTTTGAGCAATAAGGCATTTTTAATGAAGGTATGTACCATTTTTAGACACAGTTGCATTGCACACTTAATACAGTACAGTATAGTGTAAACATAACTTTTATATGCACTGGGAAAAAAAACATTCATTTAACTTGCTTTATTGTGATATTTACTTTATTGCAGTGGTTTGGAACGAAACCTGACAGTATCTCCAAGGTATGCCTGCATTTAATGTATGCAAAATCCACTTGGGGAAGACGCTGAAGTGTACCTCAAAGCAACAAGGATTTATCCCTAAGAATAGTGACAAACAGAGGCTCCTGGGTGGCTCAGTCAGTTGAGCATTCAACTCTTGATTTAGGCTCAGGTCATGATCTCACGGTTCATGTGTTTGAGCCCCACATCGGGCTCTGCGCTGACAGCCTGGGGATTCTCGGTCTCCCTCTCTCTTGGCCCCTCTCCCCCACATCTCAAAGTAAATAAATAAACCTTAAAAAATGAATAGTGACAAACATTGATTTGTTTTTGTCTTTAAAGTAAACATTTTGGGGTGCCTGGGTGGCTCAGTCTGTTGGGCGTCTGACTTTGGCTCAGGTCATGATCTCACAGCTTGTGAGTTCGAGCCCCACTTCAGGCTCTGTGCTGACAGCTCAGAGCCTGGAGCCTGCTTCGGATTCTGTGTTTCCCTCTCTCTGTCTAGCCCTCCTCTGCTTATGCAAGTTGAACATGGAACATATACAAGTTGAACAATTAAAGCAATTGGAGTAAATTTTTGTTTCTGAGTCACCATTATGTTTGTTTGATGCATGCAGTTGTTGTATATAGCAGCAGGATGTTAATTCTCATTTCACTCTATGACTCATTGCAAGAATATACCACAATTTATTATATATCCTTGATGAACATTTGGTTTTATTTTTATTAATGGTTATAAGGAGTAAGAAGATTATGAACATCTTTCTATGTTTTTGTTTTCCCAGTACTCTTTTTTTCTATTTAATTTATGCAACACCTTAAGATGTGTGAATATAACATTGATTTTTTGTCTTTCTTTTTGGTTATAGTCCTTCAAGGCTATCAATTTTCTTTTAATGACAAATGACAAATTTTTCAATGCTGTATTTTTATTATTCAGTTCAGAATATTTTTTATTCCTCATTGTGAGTTTTTTTGTTGTTGTTTTTTTTTGTTTTTTTTTTTTTTTTTTGTTTTTTTTTTGTCCCTTGGATGATTTTGCAGTATGTTTCATTACAAACATTAGTGAGTTTTCATGTTATTTCTCTGTTAGTGACAGCTACCTCAATTCCACTGTGGATGGACAATAGTCTCTAGTTGATTACCATACTTGGTATTTTGCTCAGACTTGTTTTCTATCCTGTGTTGTGGTCACTTTTGTAAATGGTCTAGATAATCTTGGAAACAGTGTCTATTTTTGTTTCATTCAATGTAGTGCTGAGTGCGTATCAATCAGGACAAATCTGTGAGCTCTGTCATATAGATATGATTTTTTATTGATCTTTTTGTCAGCTTGACCAATCAGAAACCCACAAGATGCTTAAATCTCACCAATATTGTTCTAAGTACATACATTCCTACTTATACTTTTGTTAAATTTTATTCATATGTTTTGAAGTTATGAGTAGCACACAAATTATAACTTCTAGTTGAAGTTTTATCCTTAAGAAATTTTCCTCTTATTTCTATTGTGTCATCTACTATACGTGATATTTAAAAAGATACACCAGCTTTCTTTTCATTAGTGTTTAATGATGTATGATTTTCCCTGTTTTACTTTAAACTTTTCAGTTTTCTTATACTTAGGGGCCATGTCTTATAAGCAGTACATAATAGGATTTTTTTAATTTCTAACTATATGCCAGAAATATGTGAAGAACAGAGGTGTACCACATCCTCACATGATATAATATGGCCAGTATTTTGATTCTAGCCATTTTAATAGGTATGTAGCAGCATTTTGTGATTTTAATTTGCATATACCCAATGTCTAATTATGTTAAAAACTTTTCTTAAAGATTATTTTTTATCACTACCTAATTTAAAATAAAATTGAGAGGAACGTACGGAGATGTCCCAAATACTCCCTTCCCCAAAGCCTTGCCCATCCTCAACATCCCTCACCAGAGCAGAACATTTGCTACAACTGATGAACTTACATTGATATACATCATTCTCATCCAAAATCCACAATTTACCTTCTGGTTTACTTTTGGGGTTGTACATTCTATAGGTTTGGACAAATGTGTAATGACATGTATCCATCATCATAGTATCATACAGACTATTCACTGTCCTAAAAATCCTCTGTGGTATGCCTAGTTACCCTTCCCCTCAACTCCAACCTCTGGCAAACTTGATCTTTTAATTATTGTCTCCATAGTTTTGTCTTTTCCAGAATGTCATAGAGTTGGAATCCTACAGCATGTAAATTTGCAGATTGATTTATTTCACGTAACAGTATTCATTATTATGTCATATGAAGTAATAGGAAGTTTCCTCCATGGTTTTTCAGGGCTTAATAGCTCATTTCTTTTTAGCACTGAATAATATCCCATTGTCTGGACGAACTACAGTTTATTTATCCATTCACATACTGAAGGGCATCTTGACTGCTTCCAAGTTTTTGCCATTATGAATAAAGCTGTGTAAACCCCTATGTGCAGGTTTTGTATAGAGATCTATTTGCAACTCCTTTGGGTTGATGCCAAAGGAGTATGATTGTTGGATCTTACGTTGAAAGCATATTCTACCACCAGTGAATGAGAGATCCTACTGCTCCACATCCTCACCAGTATTTGAGGCTGTCAATGTTCTGGTCTTGGCAATTATAATAGATATGTAGTGGTATCTCACTCTTGCTGTTACATTCCCCAGTGACACATGATGTGGAGAATCTTTTCATATGCTTATCATCTTTTTTCTTTCTGAACAACTTTTTATGTGCTTATTGCTATTCCTATATCCTGTTTGATGAAGAGTCTGTTTCTTTTGCCTATTTTTTGATTGAACTGTTTGTTTTATTATTGATGCCAGAATGTTCTTTACATTTATATTGTGGTTACCACTCTCTGTTACAATTTGGTGTACAAATATTTTCTCCCACTCTGGTCTTTTCTTCATGCTCATAATAAAAAGCATTTCTGAAAGCTACTTAGCTATTGAGTTCTGTTTGCTTTTTTTGTTTTCTTTTGTTTCCTACTTGAGGTCATACTTTCAAGCCTTATATCGCTCAAAATTCAGCAATTGCCCTTCAGGGAAAACCATTAAATATAGGAATTCATTTTCTACTCTATTTTCTTTGTTCTCTTGGTTTTCTTTTTTACTTTTTATTCATGTATACATGTGAACATACATCAATAATTCCTATTAACAATGTATGGAAGGTCAATTTTTGGATGTTGTCTAAAAATATTTTTATGTTCATTCACTGGGTTAATATATAAGCTGAAGATTTTTAGCTTGAAAGTCATTTTTACTTAGGGATTTTGAGGGCATTTTTGTTAGGGTTATTTTCTAGTTTCCAGTGTTAAGAAATTTGATCTTTTTTTAATTGTTGAGGTCACATATTTGACCTTAGAGATATCAGGATCACTATCATTGTTGCTAAAATCAGATGATAATTGTCATGAGAAGAAATTTCTAGGAAGTGAACTCTGAGAGGAAGATTTGCATGCAGAAATATGTTGAAGAATATTTTCTGGCTCAACACCTATTGGGGAAGGAAAGAAGGAAGAAAAAGAGAAAGAAACTTCTCTTCAAGGCAATTGGACCTGTCCCAAGTTGTGACAATAGGGCCAAGGCTTTATAAGCCTTATATTGACCATGATCGAATGCAAGCTTCCTTAGGAAGTAGAGGAAGGTGGAGGTACTAAGGTGATAAGGTGACACACTTTGGTCACTGCCAAGGGCAATTGCCAAAAATTGGAATTCTATATGCTGTCAGCTGTCAAGGCTAACAGCCACTTGGAGAATGTATAATGTAGTCTTGAAGGAAGGGCTGTTCGGGGCAGTGCCCCCATTATAGCATTCCTCAATTTATGTCATTTTTCTTTCAATAAACTGGGAACTTGTGCTATTTGAGTTTTGAAACATATGCTTTCACCTGACAAAAATATTATTAAATTAGTTATCTGACGATTTGTTTTCCTCTCAGTTTCAAATTTTGGTTTTTGGAATTTTATGAGTAGATCCTTTACCTTTTAGTTTTTATGTCTACACCCTTCATTTTTTGACATTTTATTCCACTTTTTAGGAGAGACATCTTCTTGATTTCATTTGCTACCCCCATTTCTATCTTGTTTGAATTTTGCCAATGACTTTTTAATATTGCTTTTTAAAAAAATTAAAAAATTAGTTTATATTCTTATTTCATGTAGGCACTTTCTTTCATATCTCTGAAATACTAATATTTTTTTTTCTTTTTGCTTGCATCAAGAATCATCTACATATCTACCAGATATCTGCGTGATTGTTTGTTGTGGTTTCCTTTTCAAGTGTTACTGTAATGTTTGATGATCCACTGACCTCTGTGCACATTTAAGGGAATTCATGAGAAGGAGATCGGGAAGTTTATGTTTAATATTGGGAACTAGAGTGATTGTTCTCAATAAGGTCACAGGGCAGTGAGTGGCCTTTATAATTAAGGGAGGCCCTAAATTACAATAGTTACAGGTTTTTATCTCAAGGGTGATTCAGATTCTCCAAGGACTAGGGGGGAGTAGTGTCCTCCAATCTTTTCCTAGATGTGTGTTTAGGCATGAATGCATGTGCACAAGCACTTGTGTAAACTTGGCTGTCAGAATTCCAGTCAGGTGAGGAATACAGTGTAATGTGTGGGGCAATATGCGAATTGACTCACTTTCCACGGTGCTATGAACTGAGTGGGAGGCTCTTCTGTTCAATTTCTCAGGAAAAATACTCTTTTTTTTTTCTAGGATAAGGAGGATGGAGTCTCAATCTGAGGACTCTAACTGGTTTTCAGCCATATTCTTGCCTATACTTTTTTACTCACTCTGATTTATATGTCCCTGGACTTCCTACCCATGAGCCTTCTTGAGTTCTAGATTTTGTGGGATAATTCGTTTCACCTTGCTTATTTCCATCCTCTAAAAACTTGTCAATATTACTAACTCATTACTATTTACCCTTCAGGATATCTGTCCTTCACATTAATATTTTTTCTACCTCTTACTATAATTTGAAAGAACTTTCAGAGGGGTGTAAAAATGCACACATGGGTGCAAATATTTAATATGAAATCATCAATATTTTGCAGATCTTTACTGATGATTTTTGTGCATTTCTTTTTTTTTTTAATTTTAAATGTTTATTTGTGGGGGGGCATGAATGGGGGAAGGACATAGAGAAAGGTACAGAGAATCCCAAGCAGGCTCCACACTGTCAGCACAGAGCCCAACGTGGAGCTTGAACTCACAAGCCATGAGATTATGGCCGGAGCTGAAACCAAGATTTAGTCACTTGACTTACTGAACTACCTAGGTGCTCTGATTTTTGAGCACCTCTAATTCATTATCAGTATTTTCCTCTAAATTTCATACAGAAACAGTGACTATATTGACAAAGATACTACTGTGTAACAATGTTAGTTTCTCTTGTGGGCAACATAAAATCAAATTATCAGGATTCAGAAGTGGTAAAATCTGGAGAAGTCTTTATGCTAGATCTGGAAATAATTTAAAAGTGTTGTTGGATTGCCTTTTATTACTGCAATTCATAGAAAACTTGATGGAAAATTATAACAAAAGCACTCCTCTGAATAGCCCTGTAAATGGAATTCATTCAACAGATCCAAAGTCTGTTTTAAGACTTCCATTAAATGCTGCCATAAATGTAAATTTGTTAAAGTTCTGAACTGAAATAACAAGTGTGCATATGTATGTATATTATATAATATATATACATAATATATACATTTAGGTCATTTGAAAATTCAGTGATGTACTTTTTGAATACTAAGATTGCATTATTAGACTGGATGTTGATGCCATGTAAGCATTATCACCTGCCTTTTACTTATGGAGAAAATATAGTTTTCTCTATAAGGAAAAAAAATGCATATAATTATTTAACAATATTTTTTCAACCCTATGAGCATGTCACTTTATTCAGTCCATGTAAATAGTATAAGAATTACATGAAATATATTTAGTATGTGTGAGGATATGTTTAATATATGCTGAGAAATATTGGGGACAAATCATTAAAATGTGTCTAAATGATGGTCTAAATGAATCATCTGCCATTTTATGTCTTTGACAATGACATTATTCTTTACCCACTTATGAGTTTAACCAAAAAGAAAATATGTTTCAAATGTTTGTCATGTATCTGCTTTCATGCTTATGGAAATTTAGCCAAAGAGTTTCATAACTAACTTATGTACAGAATCCAAACAGTATAATTCCTGGTTTCATAGACAAAGATACATTTTTAACACAGTAATGTCATGTGCATCTTTTTGGACTTTAAGTAGTTAGAGAAACTAAGTAAATAATGAGATGAAACACAAGTTTTACTTGAAACCGACCTGGGTGCTCCTTATTAAAAGAAAAACAGGTAAAGTAATCCTGGAATGATCCCAATCCGTATCAGAGTGCATGGATTTGACTGTGTTGCCCCTGTTCCATCACTCATTAGTGCCTAAAGGTTTGCTAGTGTAGCTTTTTACCTAACTAAGTTCTGGAAAAAAATACACAAAAAACTCTAAATGAATAAAAGAACACTAGAATGTCTAAATATCGTTTTAAAAAATATGTACATCTATTTGAAAGTTTAGAGATCTGCTAATGCAGTCACAATTTAAGAGACCAAGATGATCTAGAGAAAGAAAACAGTTCTTTTTCTGTTAGGACACTTACTGTTTTTTGATGTAAATCTAAGTAGCAAGTCACTGGCTAGAGGCAAAGAAGTGGATGCTGTTTTAGTCACTACCAAAAAGTTGCAGAAACAAACAATCAGAATGGCTAGTACTAAGGAGGCCAGGCCTCTGAGAGGCCAGGAACATGGAGAGAAGGGAGGTACACAATCTTGATATCTTCTAGGTCAAGTGTAAAATACCAAAAATTAAAATGTAATAAAATTTCTTAACACCAGAAGCTAGAAAAAGCTCAAACATGTTTCTAAAATTCTTAAGATGAGAATGATCTTCATGTTAGCAATCTATGTCGAATTTACCTATAAATCAAGTATAAGAATGGAATAAAAATATTGTGAATTAATATTAAAATGCATATCTTATACATCTTTAGGTAGAAATTTATTAAGATATTATATTCATTTTATTCAAGGAAGAGAAAGATACTAGATCCATAAAACAATATGCCACAGAAGAGTGGAAAAAGGAAATTCCAAGACAAGTACTGGGTAGAGAGATCAGAGAGGAAACAATCTGTGGGGCAAGGAAACTAAAAGGCTACAGAAAGTAGCATCATCAGAGAGTAATACAAGTAATGTGTGTGAAGGCATGGGGATGTTTGTTGTTACCATGTGGTCAAATGGTGCTTTAGGGAAAATGAATAATTACATAGGAAACTAGGGAAAAAATTTAAACCACAGCAAACATTGACTAGAGGATAAAGAAAAGATTATGGAGGAGGGCTTTCAGTTCATAGTTCACTACTTTGATTTAGCTAAAATTATGTAAAACCTGACTAATAGCTTAATAAAAAGTTGTTATGTGGAATGTGGGGAGTATGAAGAGAGTAGTGGTTTCAGTGGTTTTCAACTTATGCTGGAGATGTTCATTAAATTGATAAATCATTGAAGGGTTGTGTAAATCTACGCATTTAGAAATAAATGGTTGAATTTGTCTCTGCAAAATATGTTGAAATATAATGGAGGATGAGGAGGGAATCCTGTTTTTTTTATTAATTCCTTGAATTATATCTGATATCTTATCTATATGTAGCTCTTGAGAAAGCATTAATTCTTTAATCTGAATGTAAAATTCAAAAAGTACATTCTTATACAACTATCAATACTTTGCTTCCAAAATTTCCATACAACTATTTCATGATATTAATTTGCTTTTATTAGTAAATATTGTCACAGTCCAGAGAATAATAAAACAATAAAAGATGTGATTTTGTTCTTAAGGCTTCTGAATCTTTCACTGTAATATTTAATAACATAATTAGAAAAACATACCAGTGGATATATATGTGTGTGTGTATACACACACACACACACTCCCTGTGAACTAATTTTCTCTAGTGAATACTTTTCTTATAAATAATATTTATATAAAGAAGAGCATGAAATTATTTCCATATTTGGGGAGGAGTATTCACTTAAAACCATGTTTACCTATTTATTTATCTTCTTTTCTCTATAAAAAACTATTGCCAAGAAAAAGTGCCAATATTAAACCACCTGAGTAATTCAACTACAGGAACCCTAGAGGATAGACTACAGCATACCAGCAATTAATAGTCAGTGTTTTTAAAAAATTTTTTTAACGTTTTATTTATTTTTCAGACAGAGAGAGACAGGGCATGAATGGGGGAGGGGCAGAGAGAGAGGGAGACACAGAATCGGAAGCATGCTCCAGGCTCTGAGCCATCAGCCCAGAGCCCGATGTGGGGCTCGAACTCAGGGACCGCGAGATCGTGACCTGAGCCAAAGTCGGACGCCCAACCGACTGAGCCACCCAGGCGCCCCAATAATCAGTGTTTTTAATAGATTGGGTAGCTGGCAGATCCATGCACACACACACACACACGCACACACACACACACAAATTAGTAAAGAGATTGAAATTGGGGTAGTTTATGGGGAGATATATAAAAAGTATTGTTTTTCTAAAGCATTGGGTCTGTAATGCTTATTCAGAAAATGTGATCATTATGTGGCCTTCAAATATTATTGTATTTGGAAAACTACTTGCTAGACTCACGGCTAGAAAATGAGAAAGATTTCCTTAGTTGGTTCTTCAGTTATCCTGTACAGCAAGAGAAGAGAGTATCAGTCTCACAAAATGGAACTAACTAGTTTTGTCCTCTCAGAGCCATCTATGACCCAGGGGAGAAGGCAAAGGTTGAAAGATGATAGCATCATATACAAGCTTCCCTCACATGATCTTTCTAGCCTTCAGAATGAAAACTTATCACAGTATATTTTGAAGTAGTTTTCCTTCATCTTTTTCTTCCTCTTCTTCTTCTTCTTTTTTCTTTTTTTCCCTAAGAGTTACTGCTGCGTCACCAATTAATGGAGAAAATAGGTTCTTATCTGCCCAGTGATGGACTGAGAATAACGGCAGTTATTGACCGCAGTGCCCTAAGAGATGATGACTGTGTCTGGGTTATTCGAGAAAATTAGAGGGAAGAAGCATCCTGAAACATTCCCTGCTGAACCTTTGACTTCAGAAGTTGTAGTGCTTCCACCCTGTTTAATGGGCTTGAAGTTTTAATCCAGCAGGGACGTAGCAGCGTCCTGGGGTCAGTTGAATGGACTCATGCTGTGTACTTTGTGCTAGAAATCTTTTCATTTCTCTGGAGTATTCTTTCTCCGCATAATGGGAAGCCATCAAAACCAGGGAAATCAGTTTCCATTTAAGGACATTAGTACATAAAATGGACATTCATACAAGTCTGCTCATTTCATTTGATTTTTATGTAATTCAAAAGACAGAAAGAACTCCTTCTTTCGCTTCAGTTGAATTTTTGTCGGAATTAGAAGCTGGTGAGCTAACAATCAGATTGTATGTACTTGTGTGTGGAGATACTAAGTACTGTCTTTAAAACGTTTTGTTCATGGTAAATCCAGCTGCAAATATGAAGATTTATGAGAAGATAGGTCAGACAAACCTGTAAATTTGCTGGCTGTTCTAAATAATCATGTATTATCCTTTTGTGGGGACATAGGAAGGGAAGAAAATGTAAAAAGGTCAAAATCAGGCCACTCTCCCTGTTACTTATTTAGGCTTTTTGGCTACATAACATTGACTTCTTCATACTCTGTTGTAGTAGAGCCAAAACCACACTTAACATTCACAAACTCACTCTTGGTTTCAGTTAAAATTGGTCAGTCAAATAAATATTGATAGGTAAGTTAGTAGCACATTCTGACTATATTCCTGTGCTTTAATTTGTTAATTAACATAGTAAAAAAAAGGAAAAAAAACAGTAAGAGAAAAACTTAAAAACATTACAATCCAAAATATGAATTTCTTCTGATTTCTACATAGCAGAGGCATTCCTGGCTTATTTCCTATTTATACAAACTTACACCATCTCAAACGCCCTTGTTTTTCTACCAAGTATGCACACACTGATTTATTCAGCAAATAATTATTGACAACTTGCCTACCAGGTAGCAAAGACTGTAGTCTCTATGCTTCAGCATTCATACCTAATGTCACCGTCACCACAAATCATATTGTACCAATTAATTACAAACAGTCATGTATATTTCCGAAATACACATTCATTATTTTAGTTCACTGAACCTGAGAAAATGTGATTTATGCTATTTTGAAATGCTAGAATTTATTGAAATTTCATAGTGGTATAAGATTAGGATAATTGTGTATATAATCCATGGCCGTCTGTAAAGAGAAAAAAAAAGAAACTATCCCAATAAAAAGAACCAGGTAGAGGCTGGTTTCACCTCTTCCAACATAGCCTTGCAAGTCACACAATGTCAGTTTTGCTAGCTTCCATTGGTTAAAAGTGAGCAGCTATGGCCAGCATATGTTCAAGGGAGGGTAAATTAGACCCCCATCCTGATGGATGGAGTATCAAGTGATTTATTGAAACATATGTAAGCAATCAGTAAGCTTTCTGAACCACAAAGTACTCACTTCTCTTCCACATGCATATTAAACTCTGTACCTCCCAAGATCCTCCAAAGTCTCATCTTATGTGTCATCATATTCAATTTGAGTTCTAGGATCCTGTCATGTAATTCAAAGTCAGGGACAGAGGTAGCTTCTTGGGTACAATTTTTGGGGTACTGCTCCTTTGAATACCATTCCTCTTAATCAGAAGTCCTATCCAGGCTCCTCTGGAAGTCGATATCCGATAGTAGAGTCGATTTAGGTGACTAACCACTCTAGACACCCCCATCTACAGGGGAAGGGAAAAGAGGCACAGAGTAGTCGCTAGTCAGTAGCAAGTCTGAAATCCAGTTCAGAAACCATGTCGGCAAATTCTCCACTTGTGCTCAACCCTCCTGCCTAGAAATGTACTCCATGAATCTTGGCTCCCCTCTCTGGACCTTGGGTTCCACCCTTTGAATTAGAATTCCTTTAACATAAAATGTAGTCAAGGTTTCCAGGTGAGTGATTTGTCTTAGCTTGCTTCTGCACACAGTAGCTGGGGGGCCAAAGAATCTTTTTCTTCTGTACTATCTCTTCCCCCTTTTACTCTAAGCAACAATGTTCCCATTATTACAACATTCTAAAACATTCTGTAAGTTTCTATAAGTCTTATTGGAGTAGATTCCACTCTGGGGTTCTTAGAAACTTTATGAATTAATGGAAATTTATATGACACACCCTTACTGTCTTTACAAGCATTTTGTCTGTTTGAATGATTTATGAAACACCACTATACATTTTTCTAAGACCTTGACCAACCATTTAAAGTCACATCCTTGGCTTTATCTTTACACCATGTTTTCCTGACAACAAGCTGAATGTGATTTTTGCCTGGAAACCACTCCTTAATTTGAGAATCATTTAGAGATTCTAGAGAAATCTGGGAAGATTAAGAAAGAGAAATAGTTCTATTTTTGAGCCCACCCAGGTCTTTGTCTTGTTATATGTAAGAGTACACTTTAGCTTGTAGGTTTGTTTTTCCTTCTTTCACTCCAAAGTAATCTTGCCTGGGTTAACAGATAAAATACCATCTCTCTGAAGATACTAATGATAAGTTATTTATTATATCAAATAATAATTTACAAAGTACATAGGTACTTACACATACATGCAGAGAAAATTTTCCTTGTCTCCATCTTTAAGTTTGTTGTCTTTTTTATTCACCCAGTTTAGTTTTCATGCTGTTGGTTTCCTGAAATATATATATTTTTAATTTTTGGTCTTCAATTTAAGTGAAAAATAACTTCACTTGGAAAAGGTTTATGTTTCAAATCTTCTGATCTCAAATGGGAATTTGGAGGGAAATGAAACTGAGAATGCTTTGTATTAATTTATATATGGAGCTATAATTTTGGAACATGTGGCTCCTTGCCCTTCACGGCAGCCAAACCTTGCTTAAGACTCTATCTCAGTTCTCTCTCTCAGACATGAAAATGCACTCTAGAGTATCCAGAACAATCACCCTGTTTATTTACCAAGCTAATCTCAGAGTATTAGCCCAAGTTTAAATGCATGAGCCAGACAATTTGCAAATAAGAAACTGACACACAAGAGAAGCCTTTTTTAAAGTTAATTGCTCCTGTGATTGCTGTTAGCAATGTCTATTCATACCCTTGCTTAGCCCTGATTTGGGTTTTTCTTTCACGGCCTCCATATAAGAGTTATTTGTTTGTTGTGGGTTCTGTCTTATGTCTGAATCTACTGAGTTTTTCAGGTTTTTCCAATTTTGATTTAAATGTAGTGTGTGTGTGTGTGTGTGTGTGCGCGCGCGCGCGCACCAGTTTAGGTTCTCCAGGAAATAAGTACCAAACTGAATCAGAATTATAAACGGTTTACTGGGCGCTCCTATAAAGTGTAAAGGTGAGAGGCCATAGAAATAGGTAGGGAGAACCTCTGAACGTAATTCAGGTCTGGCTTCATTGAAGAGAAATTGGGAAGGAAGGAGAGGTCAGAGAGAGTCTCAGACTGCGGTGTAACTGAAAAAGTTTGCCCAGGCTAGCGGAGAGGTCCCAAAGATTGCCCAGTTGAGAAGTCCTACATCAGACAGGAAGGGCTTGGCTTTAGAGCCTCCACCGTTCTCAGTCACTGGCCTGGAGCAGAGCCTTGGCTCCAGTGTCGTGGTGAATCCTGAAGGCACAGGAGCTGGGGCTGTCGGCACATGTCTAACGTGTTTCTAATAAGAGAAAGATGAAACATTCGAAGTTAGTGGTCTAGTACTGGCTTCTGAATGAGATAGAAATTCAAATGAACGCTGATAAAAGTCATAGTTCTGTCTCCTCTATTCTAATTTGAACTCGGAATAAATATTCCTATGCTATATTTCTCCTCACTGATTATTCCCAGAATACAAAATTACCTTCTTTGAACCAGTATGTGCACATTGCTAAAACATAGATTCAAGTGTCTAAATCATTTCTAAATTTAGGTGTAGAATTTTTTTTTTAAGTTACTTATTCTTCAGGCAAAGTTTTATTCCCTTTTCTACTTTTCCTTTTTTATCTTGTGGCGACTTAAGCTTAGCTGCTGTCAGAAAGCAAAAGAAGGTTCATCTTTTTTTTTTTTTTTTGTATTTTTTACATCACTGAAATTTAATTGTTGAGATTGCATGCTGCCTTTCTATTCCCCCATGGTCCTGCTTTGTGTTTGAATTGCTTGACTTGATATAAAATTTACATTTACACTTCCAAAATTATAGCTCCCTCTTCAAATTACTATGAAGCCCGACCAGCTTCATTTCCCACTGTATATGCACTACAATTCTACAATTTGGGGGAAAAATAGTTCAAAAAATAAATTCAGATTTCCGTCAACTACTGTTTAACACAAATAATAGACATTTCCAAATCACTGTACTCTAAATGATCAGGACACAAAGATTCACTAATTTGATGTTCAATAACGTATTATATTTAAAAAAAAATACTGATATGTTTTTAGAGATATACTAATGCCCTATGTGTCATTAGAAAAACGAATTCAGTGTTGAGTGAAAGAAATCAAATGAAAATACAGTTTTAGTTGACTGTGTAGTAGGTAGGGATCACATGATATGGTTAGTGGACCTATTTTCGCCACTCATTTATCTCATGACCTGAAGATGTGTACTCAGAATTTCTATCTTTTTCTTCCTCTATAAAATAGAAGAGGAAGTAGCAATGGGTACCTTCAAGATGTATAGTACTCCATTGCTTTTCTATGTTCCTCTGAAATAGTATATTATTTTTCATTAATTAGGAGTATTACATTTCTAGAAATTGTCCATTTTCAAAAAAAAGTGTTTGCTTAATAACTAAAATTAACTTTTATTGTTTATTTTAATTAATAATTTGAGGTGGTCAAACCATAAACCTATTTGTCTTGTGAATATTAAGAAATGTAGAAAAAGATTCAAGTTACCTGTGAGTATATATTTGACAACCAAGCCAGTGTGAGAGGTTTAAACAAGTGTATTTCTTCACACTCTTGTGGAAAGGGCACACTGCATCTTTTCATTTATTTTTTTATAAGTGTGTGCCCTCTCTCATAGTCAACTATAATTTAAGGCACCTTAAATAATTGCCTCAGTACCTGAGTCTCATCAATCCTGACCAACTATCTGTCATCTATTTATGTTTCAAAATATATGACATAAATGGAATCATCTATATGGCAAGAACAAAGGAAATTGTTGGCCATGGATCAGTGTAGCTATATGACATTAACAATTTAGAAAGCATCAATTCAACAAGAATATTAACAATTCTGAAAATGTATGCACTCAAAATATAGCTCAAAATTATATAAAGCAAAACTTAACAGAAGGAATAATAAATCCACATAGTTTAATATTTTTATACATTTCTGAAATGCCTGATAGATAAAACAAACAACAACCAATAAGCATATATATAATATTAAAAATACAATTAAAATTTCTGATGAGATGTCAAGATTCATAAACGATATAGAAATGCAAAATAAAGGCACAAATGTCACTACTATTGGCGGTACTGTGATGTTCTGTTCAGACACCGTAAAAAGTGACAAATCCATCTCACAGCTTCTGGAGAGAGTCTGACTCTTTTCCTCCATTGGGTCAACTCTGAAGTGCCTTCCAAGCTTTACAGCTTCACACAGGATTTAACAGCTTCTCCTTCTACCCTGTCCTACATTCCTAACTTCCCTTTAGATATATCGCCTAAGAGTACTCTTGAATAAAGTTCCTGTCTGGTATTATCCATAGCATAGTTTGTTTCCAGGAAACTGATTTTTAAATAATTGGTGCCAGATTTGGGATGATCGTAGGAAGCAAATTTTCCAGTGGGATTTTGGAAATGTATCACTTGCTGGCTTGCTGAATCTCTTCAAACACTGATGATAACTGAAGGTAGGTACAGGGTTTTTTGGCATGCTCTAACAGAGCAATTGTTAATTTTTTCACCAGCAGAAGGAAAAATAACTGGTTGGTGAAATATCTTTTTTGAGACTGGATAGGTACAGAGGAACTGCAATTATGATGACTATATAACTTTTTGCTTGTTGGTGAGCACTGTGGATCCGCTAAAAAGGGAGAATGGCAGGTTCGAGATGATTAAGCATCAATTTAAGGGAGAAAAATAATTTGAAAGCCAGAAAGCAACCCTGGCAGGATTTCAGGAAACCCTAACCTTCTCAAGCCAGAAGACAGACAGACAGAATGGAATTTCCATCTTTAGATAATAAGTTTGAACTTGACAAATGACTCAGGTCTGGAAACCAATCAAGGGGTTATGACTTTTAAAATTGGTGTTCTAATTATCCTCAGTGATTTTTTATTATATAAATTAAGTAATACCCTTGACGATGATTCATTTAGCATATTTCTGAGAAAATCATATTCTATTAATAATCTCCATAAATTTCTATAAGTTGTGACTCTGACTGCCACTTAAATTTTGCCTTTGATTGCAATAATTTTGTCCACCTTGCTCCTGAGAGTTAAATCTCACCACCTAGCCTTATTTATTTTGGGATTCTATTCTTCCACTTAGATTCAGAAGCTCCGATTCTGTAACACCATCTTCTACCATCAGCACTGGACTACAGAGAACAGTTATAACTTAGTTTCACACCAGTGCATTCCTTATTGCTGTGATAAAATGGATGCCCGGTCGGTCCATCAATGGAAAGCTGTAGACTGTTTAGTTTTCTGGCATTTGGTAGACTATCCAAGTAGCATACACAATTTTTGTGCCTTTAGATCCCTTTTTCCCTGCTAGTGGGCAATTCCACCATTTCTACCTCATGTATTATTGACTGTCATTTTCCCCCAAGTTTCCCGTAACTATCTCAGCAGTATATTAGTACTTCCTCCCAAAGCCCTTTCCAAGGTCTGAAATCTTGTACCACAGAAAGTGCTCCCCCATTATTAAAACCTCCTTGACCCACATGTATACTCTTTATTCTTTGATCCAGCAGCCTCAAGCACAGTCCCCTCCTTACTCTCAGATGCTGCTGATGCATAAAGAGATTTTGCAATTCTTTCATCATACAATTCGTTTTCATACTTCATTCAGACTATACCAACCTCTGACGCTATAGATGGGGGATAAAGAAAATATCGTCTTATGAAGCACCTGCCTTATTTGAGGCTCATGTATGATATTTCACTCTGAGGGGCCACCACATTTTCTCAATGCAGAGTGGACACTGACATCAATTCCAAGACTGAAGATACTCCTGATCTTAACTGAAGATACTGGGTAGGGCTTAAGATTCAATCTGAATCTCTTCCTCTGAAGAGATCATCTGAATCTCCTCCACTCATAAATTTAAGTCCTAAGCTTGGATCTGAAAACCAATAGAGTAGAAGTAGGAATAAGATTAGTCACCATCCTTTTGGTAACCCACTGGGATATTGTGCTTCCGATTTGCCATAGACTGATTGCTTTCTCTCCTTCCAGCTTCCATATGTTGAAATCTTAGCCTAATGGGAAGTGAAGACTTTGGGAAGTGTGTAGATCATGAAGGGGTAAATGAATGGGATTAGTGCCCTTATCAAAGCAGCCTGAGAAACCCACTGGCCTTTTCCACCTTGTAAGTTTCCTCAATGAGAGAGTGGGCTCTCACCAGGCATTGAATCTCCTTAGTGCTCTGGTGTTCACTTCCCAGCCTCCAGAACTGTGAAAAATAAATTTCACTTGTTTTTAAGCCACCCAGTTTATGACATTTTTGTTATAACAATCCAAACAGACTAAGATAGCATTCTGAAATGCTGGCCAATATAGTTCTAGATGTCCTGCTTCCTAAAGGGGGAATGTTCTTAATAGAGAGCATATTAACAGTACCTCGTAACTGTAAGCTCTGGCTGCTTCTGGTCACTTAATTCTCCTCCTGCCAAGAGACCATCAGGTAAGAAATGGAATCACAGCTATGGCAGGAATAATAACTGTTATCATCAGGGAAAAGCAGGGCTGCTGCTACACGATGGCAGAAGGGAGGAATGTTTAGTTCAGATGACCCACTGGGGCATGTTTTGAGCTCCTATGCTCAATTTTAACTATAAATCCACACAACACATACAACAACTGTGACATGAGGAAATGAAGGTATTCCAAGGCTTATACTCCTCAAGGTTATATGCCTGAGTCTTCCCGCTAGGCTTTCCACCCTGACCAGTTTTAGTTTGTTTACAACCATTCTGCTATTCTGGTAATTGAATTTAAAGTTATAAACCTCCTTCCAGAGGTGGTTCTAGATGTGTCCCACAAAGGGTGGCATGTAGGGCCATGAATGCAGTAGTTTTGCATAGCTCTACCAGTGCTGCTATCTGTTGTTTAGCTTGAGGCTGTGACAATAGGAGGAAACATTTATGTTTATCATAAACATATCTTCCCATTTTGTTGTTACTTGTATGGGTAGATAACACTCTACCTTGTTTCCTTGATATTTTCCAGTTTAAATGTTTTGTTTAGTTTTATTTGTTTTGTTGTTGTTAGATAATAACATCTCCCCTCACCACCCCTGGGCTCCATTCTTCTTTTGTTTTACATTTGCCTGGTATATCTTCCCCAACCTTTGAATTTCCAATTTTCACTGCATTTTTTTATTCGGTGTGCCTCTTGTAGAACTCATTCTGTTGACACTATGTGTTGGGGGGTGTTTGGCTGTGTGTGTTTTAATTAAATCTGAGAGCCTCTGTCTTTTCTTTGGTTAGATTTTAATGATATACACATAAACTGAGGGTTAGTATTCTTTAAGAATATGGATATATTTCCCCCTCCCCTTTTATGCTTTCTGTCCTTTGTTTTTACCTTATTAAGTTACTTGATCACTCTTGCTTCCCATATCAATTGTATTATCTGTCTAGATCTTTTTTTCTCCTTAAGAATGTTTTCATGGGGTGCCTGGGTGGCTCAGTCAGTTAAAGATCCAACTTCGGCTCAGGTCATGATCTCACAGTTCATGAGTTCGAGTGAGTGCCCGTAGGGCTCTGTGCTGACAGCTCAGAGCCTGGAGCCTGCTTTGGATTCTGTGTCTCTTTCTCTGTCTCTGTCTCTCCCCCCCTTGCTCACGCTCTCTCTGTCTCTCTGTCTCTCTCTCTCAAAAATAAATGTTATTATTTTTTTTTTTTTACAAAGAATGTTTTCAATGTGTCTTTTTGTGGTACGATCTTTCCTAGGAATTATATGCTGGAAAATATTATACCCTTCCATTTAAATAACAATTTGGCTAGATACAAAATCTTAGGTTCAAGTGTTTTTATATGCAGTATGGAAACAATTATGGACCTGTTAATTTCTTTTCCCCAGTATCATTGTCGAGAAGCTTGAAGCAAATCTAATTTATCTTAATTTGAAGATGAACAATTCTCTTTTTTCTGTGTGCTCATGGAATTTTGTTTGTATTTTTGGTTTTGTGCTGATTTGAAAATTTTCTGCTTGTGTTTGCTCTACAACATTTTTCCTATGATCCTAGAATGTGAAACTATTGATGCTTTTATCTTGTTGGTACACCTAGTGTTATGTTAATGATTATGCTCATTTTGTATTTTACATACAGTTAGGTTTCCTTTAAACACATTTAACTTCACTTATCAATAAATGTATATCTTAGATGAAGCAGATTCTGTAGCCATTTTATACTCTCTGGGTTATTTAACCTGTGTTGTCAGGACTACAAAAATCCCAACTGAGCTACAGTGAAGACACTACTTGCCATATCAGCAGGAGTATAACGCTGACCCCTGGGAGCTTCCCCTTTCTCCTATTTGAGTAACCTAACCCTGAAACAGCACATATTTTTGCATAAATAGCGTGTAGGCATAGCAGATGCTGTAATGATCGCCTCCTGCAGAAGAAGGAGGATTTACTGCACTGTGAAAGTTTTAGGCAAGGCTACTATGCTAATGAACAAAAAGGCATATACTTACACAGGAAAACATTAGCAAGATCCCTAGACTGCTTTTTAGCTCTATATTACTAAATTTCCTCCCACTGATGACTCCCTACCAGTAGCCCTGTGCTCCTTATGAGCAGAGGTCATGCTGGCCAAAAGAATGAAAGTAAAAACGATACTAAAACCATAAATCCCATGGGAAGACATGGACTCCCCACAAGTGTACCTTCCCAACCTCACTCAGAGACTAAATAAGCCATCATTTATTTTTTTTTTAATTTTCTAATAAATAAAATCAGGATATCGGAAATTAGACTATATGTTAAATGAATGTTGAGGTTCTATCAAGATGCTACTTTCAGCGAATAAAAAATCAACTCAAAAAAAGATCAGCTGATCACAGCGATTGGTTAAATTCCGTATCTATATACCATAAAATAGGAGAAAGTACTGAATGTATGTATACAATGTATGTATGTCAGTTGTTCAAAAAGTATCTTATCAGTAGTATTACTCAGTTCTTGAGCACTTCTATGAACTATCTTGTACACATTTATGTTTACTGTATTAAAGAAATAGAAGTAATGCTACATATTGGAAATCCAAACTGAACCCAGGGAAAGTCATTCACCTTGGATCTTAATCTCATCTAAACCTATTTAGTATGTGGTTTGGGACAGGTCCCAATCTTTCTGGACCTCATTTTCTTATAAAGTAAAAGAGATTAAAATCACTTTAGTACTTAAGAAGATAATTGATATTTGGAATAAGAACTATTCATGGGGTTATTATAAGGATAAGTGTAAAGACAATTTCTTGAAACTGTAAAGTTGTACACACTTAGAAAGAAACTATCTGACATTTTTTTCCCCCTTCAGATTCATAGAATATGCTTTCTTGGCTGCCTTATCTAACTATTATGGATCTTCTTACTAGTAGGTAGACAATTTCTTCAATGTGGAAAATTATATTGCCACAGAATTATAAGTTGCAGAATGAAATAAACATTGACATTTAACTTACAGTTTACTTAAGGAACATTTTTTATAGCAACTGCCAGTAGTATATTGAAGCACATTTCTGGTGCTGTTCTAATGTTAACTACCTTAAATCACTAGGATCTGCTGATTGAGATGTACATGAAATCTTTGATCTGGATCAGGAGACTTATCTCATTTAAAACACTGTAACTTATTATTTTCAGTATCTACCCCTAGACTTCTGTGTTCCACGTCTTGGACTGTGAGTGTGTTACAGCTCAACGATTGGAGGTTTTAGTTGGAGATCTAAGTGACTACACTGCACTAACTATTATATGAGCTATGGGAGCAGAAAGTGGAGGATGCACTCAGCAAATGTTTTGGAAATACTGTCAGATGAGGTTATATCAGAGCCTCAGGTAGTTCACCGGGTGATCAGGGCCACGAATGTCATTCTAAGCTGAGGAGAGTTAAGTGCAAATCCTCAGATACATAAACACAGAGTGTTCAGAGAATTACAAAGAGTTCTGAAGCCTTTCAGGAAGTGAGTCCGCCACTAGGTTATGAAATGCATTCTCACTTACCATTCATCTTTATCCTTAAATCCATGCAGTAAAGTCCTTTTCCAAATGGCAGGGTGGTAGTGGCTGTCACATACTAACCAATGGAACTCAGGTTAGTGTTCAACCTGGTGGGAAAAGATAGAGCCAAGTAGAATATTATGTATGAAAGGATAATTTTCACACAAAAAATATTTTGTATAAAATATCAACCCAGAAAAGACAAAAAGAGAAATAAGAAATTTCAAGCAAAGAGCAATTATTCTGTATTCATAAAATTCATTTCTGGGAATCTTGTATTGAAAACAAATTCTAAAATGATTTTCTCCTGAGAATGATCTTTACTGGAAGATAAGAGCTACATTTTTTTTTGATTTCTTAGATATTTTAATTCAGTGATAAGTGAATAATCAGCAAGACAAAATCACTTGCTATGGAACTGTTTTATTTTCTATTTTTGTTACAATTTTGTTAGGCTTTTTAATGTCTCAAATGTGTAGGAAAGTTTAAAACCATGAACATTTTATGTTCCTATATTAATGAAAGTAGTTGAAAGATAAATATTTATTACTTAATCCTATATTTTACACTGTATATATGTGTGTATATACATATATATATAATAAGTTTACTTATTTAATTTTGAGAGCACATGAGAGAGAGTGAGGGAGGGGCAGAGAGAGAAGGAAAGAGAATCTTAAGCAGATTTCACACTGTCAATGCAGAGCCCGAAATGCGGCTCGACGTCATGAACCATGAGATCATGACCTGAGCCAAAAACAAGAGCTAGACCCGTAACCAACTGAGCCACCCAAACCCCCTACACTGTATATACATATATATTTTTTTATACTAGAAATATTTATTTTTACTTTATTTTAATCATATTATCTCTAGTCTCAGAGAAACACATGTGGAGTGAAGCAATGCATTTGGAGTATTCAAAAAAGAACTGAAGTAAAAAGCTTAACTTTAAGGAGAATAGATTTGGCTATGTTAGGCACAGTAGAATAGGCTGCAGTGACAAATAGACCTAAATAGCATAAACACTAAGCATGGTGCAATACATTCGCACTCCATCGATAATCCTGTGAAATAGTGTACCTGGTAGATCTTCTTCGTGGTTGGGGAGGGGGTCAGATACTGAAGCTCTTTCCATTTTATGATTCTGTCAACTACTATTACCTTGTCCTCAGATTCATCTGCTGGGAGAAAGGAAGAGACAAAATTAAAGTACAGCTTCTTCAATGCATTGGCCTTGGATATTTCATACAACATGTGCTACCTTCTCTCGGTTGGGATTTCATAGTATGGTCAAATACAACTCTAAATGGGACTATGTGCCGAGAAAAAAAAGAGGAGCAGAGAGATTATGTTGAGTAAATGTCACTATCCACTACAGGCTCCCCATTGTTAGGTATGTGGGACCTAATTCTTACCCTCAAAGTAAAGTCCAGATCAGCAGCAGTACTAAGCTGCAGTTTGTACTAAATTACAAACTTAATTTGTAATGATGTCTGAAATGTAAAAATATCTCTGAGGGCAGGATTGTCCCAGAAATTATACCAGATGGGACCAGAAGGAAAGTGTCTCACTTTAGAAATTAGCATATAGAGATTGAAATTAATTATATTTTATTAATATTTACATATAGTTTATATAATATTATGAAGAGATTAGTCTCATGCATAGTTAATACATTTGGAAAAACTAAGGTGCTAAGTTTTTCTCTATTTTCCTTTATTTTTCTCATGTTTTATTTATATTGGAACATGATGTGATAAAAATAAATTACTGTTCTAATGAATTAGAGAAAATTTACACAAACGAGAAAAACAATATACTTTTAAAATCCATTACCACATAGTAACAAGCCCATTTTTATTTGGAGGTTAATCCTCATACTAAATGATTAGACCAAGCTCTGCATCTCTAATTTCCCATGTTTGTGCATTAAGCTGCCATTTGTTACATCTGCTTGCATTAGTCATTTTGACTCATAATGCATGGTAAAATAAAGAATAACTACAGATAAGCCGGAGAATGTGGTGGTAAAGTGTGATGAATCATTACATTATTTTTTATTAGTCCATCTGGAAGGTAATTGTACTGATTTGTGTATTCTTTTTAAGGTGTTAAAATCACAGTACAATAATCTTCTCATGAGATTAAGTTATTGGTGACACGTTGCTTTAAAAAAATAAATATTTACATGATTCCAAAATGATTTACACATTTCCAAAATGTGAAATCTAATAACATCCGTGGCCTTAAAAAGATTCATTATTGACATAAAATTCTAAACAAAAGTGTCAAGATTGCTAAATATAATACATTAGTTTATTGACATAACTGATAGTTTTTAAGTGAGGCTTCTTTGCCTTGTGGCACAATCAATCACACATCTAGAAAATATCTTGTAGCTAGTAGTATAAAACAAATGGTTGACTGTTATAGCTTTAGGATTAGAACAATGTAATCTATACATCAGCATTAACTACAGCTCTAGCATCGATTTTATTTGCTAGTATTCATTGACCAGTTAAGTTTTGTGGTAGAGATAGGATAAGTCAATTAAATTCCCCCAGCATTTGTTCTACAGGAATAGAAGAGCCAGTGTTTAGTTGGGAGCTTGGTAATACACAATGATTACCTCATTCTGCAGACACTATTGAAGCTTAGTGTGACACTGGCCAATGGGATATTAACAGAAGTGGTAAGCACAACTTCTAAGAGTTGCCCTTG